>NW_028137227.1:0-167681 GCF_965140915.1 Aythya marila | reverse complement strand
GTTGATCCACCCCAAAAGTCCCCCTAAACCTACCTGATGTTCTCCAATACCCACAATTTACCCGTTTTCACCATGATGAACAACAAGAACCCAACAAAAACCAACGGAGACCCCAAAACACGTCAAAAACACCCCAAAAAAGAACTGAATCAGAAGAAAAAACACCAAAAACTATGAATTTCCCCGCAAAACCACCCTAAACTCACCTGATCTTCTTCAAAACCCACAATCCACTCCCATTTACCTTAACGACCAACGAGAATCCAACTAAAACCCAACGGAGACCCCAAAACAAGTCAAAAACACCCAAAAAAAGAATGGGATAACCCCCCAAAACGAAAGAAAACCCCAAAAAAATAGATCCACCCCAAAACCACACTAAACCTACCTGATGTTCTCCAAAACACGCAAGTTAAACTTTTCCAACATGATGAAAAACAAGAACCCAACAAAACCCAGCAGAGACCCCAAAACATGTCAAAAACACCCCAAAAAAGAACGGGATCACCCCCAAAACTGGAAGAAAATTCCCCCCCCCAAAAATTTACAATTTTCACCATGATGACCAACATGAACCAAACGAAAACCCAAAAGGAGACACCAAAACACGTCAAAAACACCCCAAAAAAGAAAGGGATCACCCATAAACTGGAAGAAAATCCCCAAAAAGCACAGATCCAATCCCAAAACCAGCCTAAACCTACCTGATGTTCTCCAAAACCCACAAATTTACCCTTTTCCACCATGATGACCATGGAAAACCCAACGAAACCCAATGGAGACAAAAAACATGTCAAAAAAAAAAAAAAAAAAAAAAAACAAAAAAGAACAGGATCTCCCCCAAAAACAGAAGAAAAACCCAAATGCCATAGATCCACCCCAAAAGTCCCCCTAAGCCTACCTGATGTTCTCCAAAACCCACAATTTACCCTTTTTCACAATGATGACCAACGAGAACCCAACAAAACCCAACGGACAACCCCAAAACACGTCAAAAACACCCCAAAAAAGAACAGGATCACCCCAAAAAACAGAAGAAAACCCCAAATACCATGAATCCACCCCAAAAGTCCCCCTAAACCTACCTGAAGTTCTCGAAAACCCACAATTTACCCTTTTCCACCAAGATGCCAACAGAAAACCCAACAAAACCCAACGAAGAACCCAAAACACGTCAGAAACACCCCAAAAATGAATTCGATCACCCCAAAACTGGAACAAAATCCCTCAAAACCATAGATCCACCCCCAAAACACCCTAAATCTACCTGATGTTCTCCAAAACCCACAATTTACACTTTTCCACCATGATGACCACGGAAAACCCAACGAAACCCAACGGAGACCACAAAACACGTCAAAAACACGCCGAAAACCAACTGGATCACTAGAAAAAACAGAAGAAAACCCTAAAAAACATCAATCTGCCCCAAAAGTCCTCATAAACCTACCTGATGTTCTCCAAAACCCACAATTTACACTTTTCCACCATGATGACCACGGAAAACACAACGAAACCCAACGGAGAACCCAAAACACGTCCAAAACACCCCAAACAAGAACAGGATCACCCCCAAAACCAAAGAAAACCCCAAAAAGCACGGATCCAATCCCAAAACCACTCTAAACCTACCTGATGTTCTCCAAATCCAAATGTCCACTCCCAACCACCATAAAACCCATTAGGAACTCAACGAAACCCAACGGAAACCCCAAAACACGTCAAAAACACCCCAAAAAAGAACTGAATCAGAAGAAAAAACACCAAAAACTATGAATTTCCCCGCAAAACCACCCTAAACTCACCTGATCTTCTTCAAAACCCACAATCCACTCCCATTTCCCTTAAGGACCAACGAGAATCCAACTAAAACCCAACGGAGACCCCAAAACAAGTCAAAAACACCCCAAACAAGAACAGGATAACCCCTAAAAAAGAAAGAAAACCCCAAAAAAACATAGATCCACCCCAAAACCACACTAAACCTACCTGATGTTCTCCAAATCCCAAAGTCCACTCCCAACAAACTTAAAACACATTAGGAAATCAACAAAACACAACGGAAACCCCAAAACACGTCAAAAACACCACAAAAAAAAGCGGGATCACCCCCAAAACTGGAAGAAAACCCTAAAAGCCGTTGATCCACCCCAAAAGTCCCCCTAAACCTACCTGATGTTCTCCAATACCCACAATTTACCCGTTTTCACCATGATGAACAACAAGAACCCAACAAAAACCAACGGAGACCCCAAAACACGTCAAAAACACCCCAAAAAAGAACTGAATCAGAAGAAAAAACACCAAAAACTATGAATTTCCCCGCAAAACCACCCTAAACTCACCTGATCTTCTTCAAAACCCACAATCCACTCCCATTTACCTTAACGACCAACGAGAATCCAACTAAAACCCAACGGAGACCCCAAAACAAGTCAAAAACACCCCAAAAAAGAATGGGATAACCCCCCAAAACGAAAGAAAACCCCAAAAAAATAGATCCACCCCAAAACCACACTAAACCTACCTGATGTTCTCCAAAACACGCAAGTTAAACTTTTCCAACATGATGAAAAACAAGAACCCAACAAAACCCAACAGAGACCCCAAAACATGTCAAAAACACCCCAAAAAAGAACGGGATCACCCCCAAAACTGGAAGAAAATTCCCCCCCAAAAAAATTTACAATTTTCACCATGATGACCAACATGAACCAAACGAAAACCCAAAAGGAGACACCAAAACACGTCAAAAACACCCCAAAAAAGAAAGGGATCACCCATAAACTGGAAGAAAATCCCCCAAAAGCACAGATCCAATCCCAAAACCAGCCTAAACCTACCTGATGTTCTCCAAAACCCACAAATTTACCCTTTTCCACCATGATGACCATGGAAAACCCAACGAAACCCAATGGAGACAAAAAACATGTCAAAAAAAAAAAAAAAAAAAAACAAAAAAGAACAGGATCTCCCCCAAAAACAGAAGAAAAACCCAAATGCCATAGATCCACCCCAAAAGTCCCCCTAAGCCTACCTGATGTTCTCCAAAACCCACAATTTACCCTTTTTCACAATGATGACCAACGAGAACCCAACAAAACCCAACGGACAACCCCAAAACACGTCAAAAACACCCCAAAAAAGAACAGGATCACCCCAAAAAACAGAAGAAAACCCCAAATACCATGAATCCGCCCCAAAAGTCCCCCTAAACCTACCTGAAGTTCTCGAAAACCCACAATTTACCCTTTTCCACCAAGATGCCAACAGAAAACCCAACAAAACCCAACGAAGAACCCAAAACACGTCAGAAACACCCCAAAAATGAATTCGATCACCCCAAAACTGGAACAAAATCCCCCAAAACCATAGATCCACCCCCAAAACACCCTAAATCTACCTGATGTTCTCCAAAACCCACAATTTACACTTTTCCACCATGATGACCACGGAAAACCCAACGAAACCCAACGGAGACCACAAAACACGTCAAAAACACGCCGAAAACCAACTGGATCACTAGAAAAAACAGAAGAAAACCCTAAAAAACATCAATCTGCCCCAAAAGTCCTCATAAACCTACCTGATGTTCTCCAAAACCCACAATTTACACTTTTCCACCATGATGACCACGGAAAACACAACGAAACCCAACGGAGAACCCAAAACACGTCCAAAACACCCCAAACAAGAACAGGATCACCCCCAAAACCAAAGAAAACCCCAAAAAGCACGGATCCAATCCCAAAACCACTCTAAACGTACCTGATGTTCTCCAAATCCAAATGTCCACTCCCAACCACCATAAAACCCATTAGGAACTCAACGAAACCCAACGGAAACCCCAAAACACGTCAAAAACACCCCAAAAAAGAACTGAATCAGAAGAAAAAACACCAAAAACTATGAATTTCCCCGCAAAACCACCCTAAACTCACCTGATCTTCTTCAAAACCCACAATCCACTCCCATGTCCCTTAAGGACCAACGAGAATCCAACTAAAACCCAACGGAGACCCCAAAACAAGTCAAAAACACCCCAAACAAGAACAGGATAACCCCTAAAAAAGAAAGAAAACCCCAAAAAAACATAGATCCACCCCAAAACCACACTAAACCTACCTGATGTTCTCCAAATCCCAAAGTCCACTCCCAACAAACTTAAAACACATTAGGAAATCAACAAAACACAACGGAAACCCCAAAACACGTCAAAAACACCACAAAAAAAAGCGGGATCACCCCCAAAACTGGAAGAAAACCCTAAAAGCCGTTGATCCACCCCAAAAGTCCCCCTAAACCTACCTGATGTTCTCCAATACCCACAATTTACCCGTTTTCACCATGATGAACAACAAGAACCCAACAAAAACCAACGGAGACCCCAAAACACATCAAAAACACCCCAAAAAAGAACTGAATCAGAAGAAAAAACACCAAAAACTATGAATTTCCCCGCAAAACCACCCTAAACTCACCTGATCTTCTTCAAAACCCACAATCCACTCCCATTTCCCTTAAGGACCAACGAGAATCCAACTAAAACCCAACGGAGACCCCAAAACAAGTCAAAAACACCCCAAACAAGAACAGGATAACCCCTAAAAAAGAAAGAAAACCCCAAAAAAACATAGATCCACCCCAAAACCACACTAAACCTACCTGATGTTCTCCAAAACACGCAAGTTAAACTTTTCCAACATGATGAAAAACAAGAACCCAACAAAACCCAGCAGAGACCCCAAAACATGTCAAAAACACCCCAAAAAAGAACGGGATCACCCCCAAAACTGGAAGAAAATTCCCCCCCCAAAAAATTTACAATTTTCACCATGATGACCAACATGAACCAAACGAAAACCCAAAAGGAGACACCAAAACACGTCAAAAACACCCCAAAAAAGAAAGGGATCACCCATAAACTGGAAGAAAATCCCCAAAAAGCACAGATCCAATCCCAAAACCAGCCTAAACCTACCTGATGTTCTCCAAAACCCACAAATTTACCCTTTTCCACCATGATGACCATGGAAAACCCAACGAAACCCAATGGAGACAAAAAACATGTCAAAAAAAAAAAAAAAAAAAAAAAAAAAAAAAAAAAAAAAAAAAAGGATCTCCCCCAAAAACAGAAGAAAAACCCAAATGCCATAGATCCACCCCAAAAGTCCCCCTAAGCCTACCTGATGTTCTCCAAAACCCACAATTTACCCTTTTTCACAATGATGACCAACGAGAACCCAACAAAACCCAACGGACAACCCCAAAACACGTCAAAAACACCCCAAAAAAGAACAGGATCACCCCAAAAAACAGAAGAAAACCCCAAATACCATGAATCCACCCCAAAAGTCCCCCTAAACCTACCTGAAGTTCTCCAAAACCCACAATTTACAATTTTCCACCACCATGACCACATAAAACCCAAGGAATACCAACGGAGACCCCAAAACACGTCAAAAACACCCCAAAAAAGAACGGGATCACCCCCAAAACTGGAAGAAAATCCCCAAAAAGCACAGATCCAATCCCAAAACCAGCCTAAACCTACCTGATGTTCTCCAAAACACACAAATTTACCCTTTTCCACCATGATGACTATGGAAAACCCAACGAAACCCAACGGAGAACCCAAAACACGTCCAAAACACCCCAAAAAAGAACGGGACCACCCCAAAAACAGAAGAAAACGCTAAAAAAAAACAGAAGAATTCCCCCAAAACCATAGATACAGCACCCAAAAAAACTTAAAAACACCTGATATTCTCCAAAACCCACAATTTACACTTTTCCAACATGATGACCAACAAGAACCCAACAAAACCTAATGGAGACCCAAAAACACATCAAAAACACCCCAAAAAAGAACGGGATCACCCCAAAAAAAAAAACAGAAAAAAAAAACAAATACCATGAATCCACCCCAAAAGTCCCCCTAAACCTACCTGATGTTCTCCTAAACCCACAATTTACACTTTTCCACCATGATGCCAACGGAAAACCCAAGGAAACCCAACGGTTTTAAGAAAATTAAGCAAAAGAATTTTCATAGTGTCTAGGCAAGCATTATGCAGCTCCTTACTTCAGCAGGGAGCTTTCGCAACTCCCGCTCCTCAAACAGAACTCCTTGTTTTTATAATACAAAAGACAATGAACAAACATTTATGGTGTATCAACCTAAGTTTTTGGGTTAGGGTTTTTTGCGTCTTAATGTTTTGGGGTTAGGGTTTGGAGCGCCCTAAGTTTTTGGGCTAGGGCTTTGAGCATTCCTAACGTTTTGGGTTGGGTTTGGGTTTTGAGCATCTAAGATTTTGGGTTGGGGGTTTTAGGCATAGGTCTTCAGGGGTTTAGTGTGGTAAATAGTTTGGGTTAGGTCTGTAGGGGTTTCGAGGTTTTTTTGGATGTTAGGGCTTGAGGCTTTTTTTGTAAGGGCGGTGAGGGTTCCAGTGAGTGCTGGTAAATGCAGTTCTCGAGCACTCGGCCTGTGATTGGCCATGCTGGCTGTGCGGGGAATGCTGGTAGGTGTAGTTTTCCGGCACTGGGAGGCCATGTTGTGTGCCCAGAGCATGCCGGGAGATGTAGTTCTCGGGACTCCGGACTTCCGGGAGGCCATGTTGCGTACCCAGAGTATGCCGGGAAATGTAGTTTTCGGATTCGAGACTTCCGGGAGGCCATGTTGAATGCCCAGAGCATACCGGGAGATGTAGTTCTCGGGAACTAGGGTTAGGGGCAAGGTTTGGCGTAGAGTTAGGGTTTCGGGTGAGGGTTGGGGTTGGGGGTTATTGTTAGGGTTAGTGGTTTAGGGTTAGGCTTAGAGGGTTATGGTTAGGGATAGGTTAGGGGTAGGTTTAGAGGGTTAGGGTAAGGGTTAGGGTGAGAGTATTAGGGTTAGGGTTTGGGTTCAGATTAGGGTAAGGGTAAGGGTTAGGGCAAAGGTAAGTGTTAGGGTAAGGCTAAGGGTAAGGCTTAGGGTGAGGATAAGGTTTAGGGAAAGGCTTAGGTTTAGGGTAAGGGTAGGGTAAGGGTAAGGATTAGGGTTAGGTTTAGGGTAAGAATAAGGGCAAGCTAATGGTTAGGATAAGGGTAAGGGTTAGGGTAAAGGTTTTCATTTGTTAAAGCTGAAACGCAGTATGCAATCTGGGACGTCACAGCCAGAGCTGCCTATGGCAAGGTGAGAGAGGAAAAGATGGAGCAGATGTTCTACTCCTAGTTTTTTCTTTATACGTAAATAAAAGTTTGAGCTAATTCCAGTTGGAAGAGTTCCAATTACTTGCTTGGTCATAATGTCTTTTAATATTGAAAGCTGCAGCAAAAGCATGGGGATTTTTGCTTCTAGAAACACCCTAGTTCTCTTGTCTGCACTATGCATGCTTTTGAGCTAAAACTGATTAAAAAATAAAAAGAAAAATCACACACACACACACACAAAAAAAAAAAAAAAAAACAAACAAACACCACAGCTGCTGCTGCTGCTCTCTTCCTACTTCCTTGTGCTTTGCCCCTTCCCTTCCCAGGTGATTGGATTTGGGTGCTAGTCGGGGCCAAATGGTATGTGAGTCCCAGGCATCCCCTCAGAGAGCTCATTCTGCTTGGGCTGCTCTTTGGGGTGTTTGTTTTTCCTTCGGTCAGTTGCAGGCTTCTTCAGGTGGATGAGAGTTTATGGACTGATGCGTTTCCAAGTAGCGAGGGGTACGCACATCTTTTTGAGGTAACAGCTAGTAGGATCTGTTAGAATAATGTAGTACTTGGTGCCTTTATTGCATGCAGTTCTTTATCAGGTGAGTAACTGTTGCGAGTAACTGAAGTCAATGTTACTTGGTGTGTTTGCTATGCAGTGCCTGTGCGGACTATTGCACGAGACACAGCTTTCTGACATCTGGCCCAGCAACTACTAAATAAGGGGAGGGGAGAAGCTGAAGAACGACCAAAGGACAAAGCCTGGGAGGAAGACTACGAGCCTTCAGTACGAGCGGCCCCCAGAGGGACCACCGGAGACTGATAACGCCTGCACCAGTGGGAGGGTTTGGATTCTGGGAACTAATTAGAATAACCCTGCCTTTTGTAGAAGTAGTAATGAATATGTATTAGCCTAGCAGCATAAAAACCAGCCGCCTGATGTAACTTGTGTGCGTCTTGGTGGAGCAGAGACTCCTGGCGCACCCAGCGCTGCTTGCTTACCTCTATTCCTTTAATAAATCATAAACATTAATTGTAAGCCTATTTGGGACTCGGTCATTTATTACAAGTGGGACCTCCCGATGGGTGGAAGCTGTCGGGATAGCTCGGGATGCTGAGGCGTGGTGCTGCAAGGAGGTTGGTGGTCGGTGGCGCCCTGGGGCAGGCCGAATTGGGAGGGGGCGAGGCGGCGGGTGGTCGGTGGCTTCTGTGGAAAAGGCGCTTGTATGGGGGGGCTGCGCATTCAGAGGAACCTTGACAGGCTGCAGATAGGGGCAGGTAGGAACCTTTTGAAGTTCAGGAGAGGGAAATGCCAAGCCCTACCCCTAGGGAGAAACACCTCTGTTTACCAGCACTGGCTTGCTCGATACTGAATAAGCATTTCTTCATGGAAGGGGTGCTTTGCTATTAGAACAGGCTGCCCGGGGAAGTGGTAAGAGACCCGATCCTTAAAAGTATTGAAGAGACATGTGGACATAGCCCGGGAGTCCGGCCTCCGGCAGGGCGGGAGCTGGCTCTTCCGAGCCCCTGTGCTTCGGTCTTGTGCGACGCGTTTGCAAGCAGCACCGGGTGCCGGGTCCGACATCGGACGGTTCGGGGACGGCGATTCCGGGGCCGTCGGCTAGCGGGGGCCGGCTATGTCGTGTCCCGGGGATCCGACTTCAGGGGGCGTGGGGGCCGGCCGTGCAGTGAAGCGGGGGGCTGGCGTCCGCCGGCTTCCCAGAGAGCGGGCTTTCGGTGCCGTGCGGTTCGGTGGCCGGCCGTCCCGAAACCCTGGGCACCGGTCTTGTGCTAGACTCAGCGGGCTCCGGGGCCGAACTCGGCTTCTCGGGGCCGGCGGTCGCGGTGTCCAGGTGTCCCGCCTCGGGCGGCGCGGGGCCGGCTGTCCCTAGCAGCTGGGTTCCCAAGAGCTTCTGGGCTCCCAAGCGTCGCCCAAGACCGGATCCCAGAGAATCGGGACGGCCGGCCGCACCGCTGCGACTAGCACAAGCGTCTCCCGACAACGGAGCCCAAGAGCTTGCGAGGGTCAGATTCCGCGCCCCGGGATAGAGAAACGGGGAGCGCGGGTCGGCCGGCCGCAGCTTCGCACGGGACCGAACCCCCTGTCTCCGGCACGGCCAGACCCCGAGCCGGCAGACAGCAGCCTCCCGCTTCACGGCACAGTCGGCCCCCAACCCGCCCGAGTTCTGATCGCCGGGACACGGGACAGCCGGCCGCGCCGCCCGAGGCCGGACACCTGGAGCCCGGGACCGCCGTCCCTGACAAAGCCAAAGTCGGACCCGGACCCCGCTGCGGCTAGCACACGCGTCGCCCAGGACCGCAGCCTAGGACCTCGGGACGGTCGCATCCCGCGCCTCCGGCAGGAGCTACCCGGGAGGGCAGGACGGCCTGCCGCAGCTCCGCAAGAGACCGAACCTGCTGGATTCCGGGACGGCCAGAGCCCGAGCCGGTGGGCAGCAGCCTCCCGCTTCACGGCTCGGCAGGCACCCACGTCGCCCGACTTCGGACCCACGGGACAGCCGGCACCCGCGCCGCCGGAGGCCGGACACACGGGCCTCGGCATCGCCGTCCCCGAACCGCACGAAGTCACACACGGTCTCCGGTGCGTCCGGCACACGCATCGCAAAGATCGGAGCCCAGATTATAGGATCAGCCAGCCCCGCGCCGCCCGAGGTCGGACCGGGAACCCGGTGCGCTTGGCACATGCGTCACCCAAGAACGGCGCCCAGAGCCGCGGGATGGTCGTGCGTCACGCAGCCCGAGTTCGGACCCCCGGAACACGGGACAGCCGGCACTCGTGCCTGGCTCTTAGGGACTTGGAAAGAGTCCTGATGCTGTTCCAGCACTATGCAGCAATAGGCACAACACTGGAGTGATTTCAGTGTTGTTCCAGCTACGAGTGCAGAGTACAGCACTGTGCGGGCTGCTGCAGGGAAACGGTGACTCCAGCTCAGACAGACCCAACACATCTTCCACCCATTATTCCATAACATTTGTGTCACAATCAGGTACAGTTTAGTATATAGATGGTCTCATCACCATAGTTTTCTGTCCATTGAAGCATTTTTATGTCTGTACGTCTCTTTATTCTATAGGTATTTTCCCAAAATGCTCATAAAAAACTGTTGATGGTTTCCCCATCATCTGTCAAAGTGGTCACTCAGGGCAGGCGAAGTTGGTTTTCTTGACACCAGCACCAGCTTAGCTCACATCACTGTTGCACTTGCCCGTTTCCTTGCAAAGTTGACCTTTCATTGGTTCTGCAGTGTCCTCCTACAACACATAACTTGGATGACAGATTAATTTTCTCCCAGTGTTAAATCTCCTTGAGGCACACACTTGATATCCCCATCTTTCTGCATCACCCACCAGGTATACCCTGGACCTTGGGCAAAGACAATCCCACGAGTGGGTTTGCTTTTTCCCATGGCAGGGGCAACCCACACCGCCTTCCCCATCCAGTTCCCCACATGCACTACAGTGACTTTAGCTTCTCCCACAGTGTGTAGGGGTTTTGTTTCAGCAGGACCAGCACGGCTTTCAGACCCCCTGTTGTTAACTAAGCAAGTGGCCTCTGGTAGGTTTATATCCTAATGTTTCCATGTCGCAGCACCCAATGCTCGCAGCATAGTTTTTAACAGTCCATTGTACCTCTCAATCTTCCCAGAGGCTTGTGGGATCCCAGCTGCTTGGCTTCGTTGCCTTCTAGGTGTTGGGTATTGGCCCCACTATCCCAGCGTCGAAGCAGCCAAGTGAAGATGTGCTCACCTGGACGGCGACTGAAGGCTTTTCGTATTTCTCGCAGCTCACTCAAGGATAGAGACCGAGTAGTTTCTGATTCATCTATGATTTCAGTCTCTTCTTCGTGATGTTGCCGTGATAACGCTGCTTTAGAGCCGCTTGCCTTTTCCTCTTCTCCCTCATCCATAGGAGGCGCTCCTTCCCTTACTAAACGACCTGATCTCCGTTTCCACTGTTTTGTCTTTACTACGGGGGCGACTGATCCCAAAGATGGTCGGTCCTCTGGGGTGGTCACAGTGTGTGCTGTCTCATCATCAAATTCAAGAACCTCCCTTGAAGGTGCTGGGCAATGTTAATTGACATCTGATAGGCGTAAGCCAGACCCCAGCAGAGTGCAGCCAGCTAGTGGAGTTCTCTAGTATTGCCAGGGTCAGGGCATAAATCTTTCAAACATTCTAACAACTTTCTTGGATTTTGTACTTGTTCAGGGGTGAAATTTAGAACCATTGGAGGACAAAACCGTGATAGGTACCTGCCCAAATCCCCCCACACACCTTGCCACCCACAACTTTGTCAGGGGACAGGTCCTTGGATAATATTCTTAATAAACTGCTTTGCCTTGGGGAAGAAGACAAACACTACACCTAGTAAGAGGAGGATAATATCTCACCGGGGTATCCAAGATACTGAAAGGCTGCTGTAATTAGCCCACAGGGAGAAAAGTAGAATCCACCACACCCGATATTATTCATTGATTGACTGCTGGGGGCAAAAAAGAAGGCACTGTAATTCTTAATATTGTCAATAATATAATCTCCAGGAGACCAGGAGGATAACAATGCCGGGCTTGAATACCAAACCAAACTGAAGGCCATTATGTTACAGCACAACATGTTAAAAAAACAAGCACAGACTTCAACATTTTCTCCGATCGGATGTAAAGGAAAAAAAGGATGTAAAGGAAAAAAGAAAACAGAGTGGGCTACATACAACATATCCACACAGAAAAGTATTACCAGAAAACCGAGCATTATGACAACCAATATGTTAGTTGTAAATACTTCAATCAATACTACTGTTATCTCAACCCTCGAGCCCCACGTTGGGCGCCAAAAAGGACAGTGGTGGTTTTACTCAGGTGGGCAGCCGAGCTCCACCACAACCGTTCCCTCACTCCCTCTCTCCTCAAAGAGGGAGGGGGAGAAAATACAACACAATCCCGGGGCACGGGATTCTGTCCTCCGGTGGCGCGGGTGCCAGTTGTCCTGTGTTCCGGGGGTCCGAACTCGGGCTGCGTGACGCACGACCATCCTGCGGCTCTGAGCGCCGTTCTTGGGTGACGCATGTGCCAAGCGCACCGGGTTCCCGGTCCGACCTCGGGCGGCGCGGGGCTGGCTGATCCTATAATCTGGGCTCCGATCTTTGCGATGCGTGTGCCGGACGCACCGGAGACCGTGTGTGACTTCGTGCGGTTCGGGGACGGCGATGCCGAGGCCCGTGTGTCCGGCCTCCGGCGGCGCGGGTGCCGGCTGTCCCGTGGGTCCGAAGTCGGGCGACGTGGGTGCCTGCCGAGCCGTGAAGCGGGAGGCTGCTGCCCACCGGCTCGGGCTCTGGCCGTCCCGGAATCCAGCAGGTTCGGTCTCTTGCGGAGCTGCGGCAGGCCGTCCTGCCCTCCCGGGTAGCTCCTGCCGGAGGCGCGGGATGCGACCGTCCCGAGGTCCTAGGCTGCGGTCCTGGGCGACGCGTGTGCTAGCCGCAGCGGGGTCCGGGTCCGACTTTGGCTTTGTCAGGGACGGCGGTCCCGGGCTCCAGGTGTCCGGCCTCGGGCGGCGCGGCCGGCTGTCCCGTGTCCCGGCGATCAGAACTCGGGCGGGTTGGGGGCCGACTGTGCCGTGAAGCGGGAGGCTGCTGTCTGCCGGCTCGGGGTCTGGCCGTGCCGGAGACAGGGGGTTCGGTCCCGTGCGAAGCTGCGGCCGGCCGACCCGCGCTCCCCGTTTCTCTATCCCGGGGCGCGGAATCTGACCCTCGCAAGCTCCTGGGCTCCGTTGTCGGGAGACGCTTGTGCTAGTCGCAGCGGTGCGGCCGGCCGTCCCGATTCTCTGGGATCCGGTCTTGGGCGACGCTTGGGAGCCCAGAAGCTCTTGGGAACCCAGCTGCTAGGGACAGCCGGCCCCGCGCCGCCCGAGGCGGGACACCTGGACACCGCGACCGCCGGCCCCGAGAAGCCGAGTTCGGCCCCGGAGCCCGCTGAGTCTAGCACAAGACCGGTGCCCAGGGTTTCGGGACGGCCGGCCACCGAACCGCACGGGACCGAAAGCCCGCTCTCTGGGAAGCCGGCGGACGCCAGCCCCCCGCTTCACTGCACGGCCGGCCCCCACGCCCCCTGAAGTCGGATCCCCGGGACACGACATAGCCGGCCCCCGCTAGCCGACGGCCCCGGAATCGCCGTCCCCGAACCGTCCGATGTCGGACCCGGCACCCGGTGCTGCTTGCAAACGCGTCGCACAAGACCGGAGCACAGGGGCTCGGAAGAGCCAGCTCCCGCCCTGCCGGAGGCCGGACTCCCGGGCTATGTCCACATGTCTCTTCAATACTTTTAAGGATCGGGTCTCTTACCACTTCCCCGGGCAGCCTGTTCTAATAGCAAAGCACCCCTTCCATGAAGAAATGCTTATTCAGTATCGAGCAAGCCAGTGCTGGTAAACAGAGGTGTTTCTCCCTAGGGGTAGGGCTTGGCATTTCCCTCTCCTGAACTTCAAAAGGTTCCTACCTGCCCCTATCTGCAGCCTGTCAAGGTTCCTCTGAATGCGCAGCCCCCCCATACAAGCGCCTTTTCCACAGAAGCCACCGACCACCCGCCGCCTCGCCCCCTCCCAATTCGGCCTGCCCCAGGGCGCCACCGACCACCAACCTCCTTGCAGCACCACGCCTCAGCATCCCGAGCTATCCCGACAGCTTCCACCCATCGGGAGGTCCCACTTGTAATAAATGACCGAGTCCCAAATAGGCTTACAATTAATGTTTATGATTTATTAAAGGAATAGAGGTAAGCAAGCAGCGCTGGGTGCGCCAGGAGTCTCTGCTCCACCAAGACGCACACAAGTTACATCAGGCGGCTGGTTTTTATGCTGCTAGGCTAATACATATTCATTACTACTTCTACAAAAGGCAGGGTTATTCTAATTAGTTCCCAGAATCCAAACCCTCCCACTGGTGCAGGCGTTATCAGTCTCCGGTGGTCCCTCTGGGGGCCGCTCGTACTGAAGGCTCGTAGTCTTCCTCCCAGGCTTTGTCCTTTGGTCGTTCTTCAGCTTCTCCCCTCCCCTTATTTAGTAGTTGCTGGGCCAGATGTCAGAAAGCTGTGTCTCGTGCAATAGTCCGCACAGGCACTGCATAGCAAACACACCAAGTAACATTGACTTCAGTTACTCGCAACAGTTACTCACCTGATAAAGAACTGCATGCAATAAAGGCACCAAGTACTACATTATTCTAACAGATCCTACTAGCTGTTACCTCAAAAAGATGTGCGTACCCCTCGCTACTTGGAAACGCATCAGTCCATAAACTCTCATCCACCTGAAGAAGCCTGCAACTGACCGAAGGAAAAACAAACACCCCAAAGAGCAGCCCAAGCAGAATGAGCTCTCTGAGGGGATGCCTGGGACTCACATACCATTTGGCCCCGACTAGCACCCAAATCCAATCACCTGGGAAGGGAAGGGGCAAAGCACAAGGAAGTAGGAAGAGAGCAGCAGCAGCAGCTGTGGTGTTTGTTTTTTTTTTTTTTTTTTTGTGTGTGTGTGTGTGTGATTTTTCTTTTTATTTTTTAATCAGTTTTAGCTCAAAAGCATGCATAGTGCAGACAAGAGAACTAGGGTGTTTCTAGAAGCAAAAATCCCCATGCTTTTGCTGCAGCTTTCAATATTAAAAGACATTATGACCAAGCAAGTAATTGGAACTCTTCCAACTGGAATTAGCTCAAACTTTTATTTACGTATAAAGAAAAAACTAGGAGTAGAACATCTGCTCCATCTTTTCCTCTCTCACCTTGCCATAGGCAGCTCTGGCTGTGACGTCCCAGATTGCATACTGCGTTTCAGCTTTAACAAATGAAAACCTTTACCCTAACCCTTACCCTTATCCTAACCATTAGCTTGCCCTTATTCTTACCCTAAACCTAACCCTAATCCTTACCCTTACCCTAATCCTTACCCTACCCTTACCTTAAACCTAAGCCTTTCCCTAAACCTTATCCTCACCCTAAGCCTTACCCTTAGCCTTACCCTAACACTTACCTTTGCCCTAACCCTTACCCTTACCCTAATCTGAACCCAAACCCTAACCCTAATACTCTCACCCTAACCCTTACCCTAACCCTCTAAACCTACCCCTAACCTATCCCTAACCATAACCCTCTAAGCCTAACCCTAAACCACTAAGCCTAACAATAACCCCCAACCCCAACCCTCACCCGAAACCCTAACTCTAGCCCCAGCCCTAGCCCCTAACCCTAGTTCCCGAGAACTACATCTCCCGGTATGCTCTGGGCATTCAACATGGCCTCCCGGAAGTCCCGAATCCGAAAACTACATTTCCCGGCATACTCTGGGTACGCAACATGGCCTCCCGGAAGTCCGGAGTCCCGAGAACTACATCTCCCGGCATGCTCTGGGCACACAACATGGCCTCCCAGTGCCGGAAAACTACACCTACCAGCATTCCCCGCACAGCCAGCATGGCCAATCACAGGCCGAGTGCTCGAGAACTGCATTTACCAGCACTCACTGGAACCCTCACCGCCCTTACAAAAAAAGCCTCAAGCCCTAACATCCAAAAAAACCTCGAAACCCCTACAGACCTAACCCAAACTATTTACCACACTAAACCCCTGAAGACCTATGCCTAAAACCCCCAACCCAAAATCTTAGGATGCTCAAAACCCAAACCCAACCCAAAACGTTAGGAATGCTCAAAGCCCTAGCCCAAAAACTTAGGGCGCTCCAAACCCTAACCCCAAAACATTAAGACGCAAAAAACCCTAACCCAAAAACTTAGGTTGATACACCATAAATGTTTGTTCATTGTCTTTTGTATTATAAAAACAAGGAGTTCTGTTTGAGGAGCGGGAGTTGCGAAAGCTCCCTGCTGAAGTAAGGAGCTGCATAATGCTTGCCTAGACACTATGAAAATTCTTTTGCTTAATTTTCTTAAAACCGTTGGGTTTCCTTGGGTTTTCCGTTGGCATCATGGTGGAAAAGTGTAAATTGTGGGTTTTGGAGAACATCAGGTAGGTTTAGGGGGACTTTTGGGGTGGATTCATGGTATTTGTTTTTTTTTTCTGTTTTTTTTTTTGGGGTGATCCTGTTCTTTTTTGGGGTGTTTTTGACGTGTTTTGGGGTTGTCCGTTGGGTTTTGTTGGGTTCTTGTTGGTCATCATGTTGGAAAAGTGTAAATTGTGGGTTTTGGAGAATATCAGGTGTTTTTAAGTTTTTTTGGGTGCTGTATCTATGGTTTTGGGGGAATTCTTCTGTTTTTTTTAGCGTTTTCTTCTGTTTTTGGGGTGGTCCCGTTCTTTTTTGGGGTGTTTTGGACGTGTTTTGGGTTCTCCGTTGGGTTTCGTTGGGTTTTCCATAGTCATCATGGTGGAAAAGGGTAAATTTGTGTGTTTTGGAGAACATCAGGTAGGTTTAGGCTGGTTTTGGGATTGGATCTGTGCTTTTTGGGGATTTTCTTCCAGTTTTGGGGGTGATCCCATTCTTTTTTGGGGTGTTTTTGACGTGTTTTGGGGTCTCCGTTGGTATTCCTTGGGTTTTATGTGGTCATGGTGGTGGAAAATTGTAAATTGTGGGTTTTGGAGAACTTCAGGTAGGTTTAGGGGGACTTTTGGGGTGGATTCATGGTATTTGGGGTTTTCTTCTGTTTTTTGGGGTGATCCTGTTCTTTTTTGGGGTGTTTTTGACGTGTTTTGGGGTTGTCCGTTGGGTTTTGTTGGGTTCTCGTTGGTCATCATTGTGAAAAAGGGTAAATTGTGGGTTTTGGAGAACATCAGGTAGGCTTAGGGGGACTTTTGGGGTGGATCTATGGCATTTGGGTTTTTCTTCTGTTTTTGGGGGAGATCCTGTTCTTTTTTTTTTTTTTTTTTTTTTTTTTTTTGACATGTTTTTTGTCTCCATTGGGTTTCGTTGGGTTTTCCATGGTCATCATGGTGGAAAAGGGTAAATTTGTGGGTTTTGGAGAACATCGGGTAGGTTTAGGCTGGTTTTGGGATTGGATCTGTGCTTTTGGGGGATTTTCTTCCAGTTTATGGGTGATCCCTTTCTTTTTTGGGGTGTTTTTGACGTGTTTTGGTGTCTCCTTTTGGGTTTTCGTTTGGTTCATGTTGGTCATCATGGTGAAAATTGTAAATTTTTGGGGGGGGGAATTTTCTTCCAGTTTTGGGGGTGATCCCGTTCTTTTTTGGGGTGTTTTTGACATGTTTTGGGGTCTCTGCTGGGTTTTGTTGGGTTCTTGTTTTTCATCATGTTGGAAAAGTTTAACTTGCGTGTTTTGGAGAACATCAGGTAGGTTTAGTGTGGTTTTGGGGTGGATCTATGTTTTTTTGGGGTTTTCTTTCTTTTTTAGGGGTTATCCCATTCTTTTTTGGGGTGTTTTTGACTTGTTTTGGGGTCTCCGTTGGGTTTTAGTTGGATTCTCGTTGGTCCTTAAGGGAAATGGGAGTGGATTGTGGGTTTTGAAGAAGATCAGGTGAGTTTAGGGTGGTTTTGCGGGGAAATTCATAGTTTTTGGTGTTTTTTCTTCTGATTCAGTTCTTTTTTGGGGTGTTTTTGATGTGTTTTGGGGTCTCCGTTGGTTTTTGTTGGGTTCTTGTTGTTCATCATGGTGAAAACGGGTAAATTGTGGGTATTGGAGAACATCAGGTAGGTTTAGGGGGACTTTTGGGGTGGATCAACGGCTTTTAGGGTTTTCTTCCAGTTTTGGGGGTGATCCCGCTTTTTTTTGTGGTGTTTTTGACGTGTTTTGGGGTTTCCGTTGTGTTTTGTTGATTTCCTAATGTGTTTTAAGTTTGTTGGGAGTGGACTTTGGGATTTGGAGAACATCAGGTAGGTTTAGTGTGGTTTTGGGGTGGATCTATGTTTTTTTGGGGTTTTCTTTCTTTTTTAGGGGTTATCCTGTTCTTGTTTGGGGTGTTTTTGACTTGTTTTGGGGTCTCCGTTGGGTTTTAGTTGGATTCTCGTTGGTCCTTAAGGGACATGGGAGTGGATTGTGGGTTTTGAAGAAGATCAGGTGAGTTTAGGGTGGTTTTGCGGGGAAATTCATAGTTTTTGGTGTTTTTTCTTCTGATTCAGTTCTTTTTTGGGGTGTTTTTGACGTGTTTTGGGGTTTCCGTTGGGTTTCGTTGAGTTCCTAATGGGTTTTATGGTGGTTGGGAGTGGACATTTGGATTTGGAGAACATCAGGTACGTTTAGAGTGGTTTTGGGATTGGATCCGTGCTTTTTGGGGTTTTCTTTGGTTTTGGGGGTGATCCTGTTCTTGTTTGGGGTGTTTTGGACGTGTTTTGGGTTCTCCGTTGGGTTTCGTTGTGTTTTCCGTGGTCATCATGGTGGAAAAGTGTAAATTGTGGGTTTTGGAGAACATCAGGTAGGTTTATGAGGACTTTTGGGGCAGATTCATGTTTTTTAGGGTTTTCTTCTGTTTTTTCTAGTGATCCAGTTGGTTTTCGGCGTGTTTTTGACGTGTTTTGTGGTCTCCGTTGGGTTTCGTTGGGTTTTCCGTGGTCATCATGGTGGAAAAGTGTAAATTGTGGGTTTTGGAGAACATCAGGTAGATTTAGGGTGTTTTGGGGGTGGATCTATGGTTTTGGGGGATTTTGTTCCAGTTTTGGGGTGATTGAATTCATTTTGGGGGTGTTTCTGACGTGTTTTGGGTTCTTCGTTGGGTTTTGTTGGGTTTTCTGTTGGCATCTTGGTGGAAAAGGGTAAATTGTGGGTTTTCGAGAACTTCAGGTAGGTTTAGGGGGACTTTTGGGGTGGATTCATGGTATTTGGGGTTTTCTTCTGTTTTTTGGGGTGATCCTGTTCTTTTTTGGGGTGTTTTTGACGTGTTTTGGGGTTGTCCGTTGGGTTTTGTTGGGTTCTCGTTGGTCATCATTGTGAAAAAGGGTAAATTGTGGGTTTTGGAGAACATCAGGTAGGCTTAGGGGGACTTTTGGGGTGGATCTATGGCATTTGGGTTTTTCTTCTGTTTTTGGGGGAGATCCTGTTCTTTTTTGTTTTTTTTTTTTTTTTTTTTTTTTTTGACATGTTTTTTGTCTCCATTGGGTTTCGTTGGGTTTTCCATGGTCATCGGAGTCCTCGCACCCGGGATGAGCCTATAGAGGGTCCCGCCGGAAAGCGTCGCCGAGGTCTTTGCAAAGGCTGCAACGGTACCGACGTATATAAAGGTATGGAGAGACAAGCGGCGTATGATTTGCTCAAATGCTTTTTAGAAAAGCGGGGCACACAGGATATATGTTGTAAAAAGGAATTACCAAAGTTATTAGCTTATGGGGTAGTTAAGGGTTGTTTTTTAGATCCTGATACTGTGTTTGAACAAGCAGAGTGGAGGAAGTTTGGGGATAAATTATTTGATGAAGTAATTAGTGATAATAAAATAGCAAAGAAATTGATGAAGCCATGGAGGGCGGTAACTAATGCATTAGCAACACATCAAGCCGAACAAAAAATAGCTGCTGCTGCAACAGAACGATTAGGATCATCCAGTCAGAAGGGGGGGGCTTCTGCTTCTTCCTCTACTCAGCAAAGAGCTGAGGAACAAGCTTACCCCTCTCCACCATCATATAGAACAATTACAATTCCAAAAGGGACTTCGGTACCCATATCAGGGGAAGAAGAACCCTCACAGTCACAGCCACCGACAGCCCCGCCTGCACCCTCGCCCGTACAGAGAACAGAGAAAGGGTGGGTGAGGAGTCAGGTACAAATTCATTTTCAACAAGTCCATTTAGAATCAATGTACAGGACAGGGAGGAGACATGGAAAAAAATAGCGCATGAAGCAATGAAGGAAGGGAATCTTGAAATAGCAGCACAAATAACAACAGCCTATCCGGTGGTGTATTCACCTCCAGATGCACAGGGAAATGTACAGGTTCAGTTGACTAATTTAGATTGGAAATTATTAACACAATTACGATCTACAGTAAATGAGTCTGGATTAAAGGGAGAACCTACTCGTCAAATGTTAGACTATATTTGGGGGACAAATATTCTGCTCCCAGGAGATATTCGTAGCATAATGAAACTAATCTTGACACAGCATCAACAACTTTTGTTTAATGCATATTGGCACGGTATCTGTCAAGAAGAGGTAGCGATAATACGCGCGCCTGGGGATCCCTTGTATGGTGTTACATTAGACGAATTACTGGGTGTGGGACCATATTTTAGAACAGAGGCGCAGGCACTCTTGGGACCAGACAAAGCTAAGGTATCAATGAATCTAGCCAGAAGAGCATTAGAACAAATTAGAGAGCCGGGGGGAATGCCGTCCTACATGGGAATTAAACAGGGCAGAGAGGAACCATTCGGGTTGTTTATCGATCGGGTAGCAAATGCGATACAAGCAGCGGGAGTTCCTGATTATCTTAAAGGCACTATATTAAAGCAATGTGCACTCCAAAATTGTAACCCTTCAACTCGTAGTATATTAGCTACGTTACCGAGTACTTGGACAATAGAGGAAGGATTGGAAAGAATGTCTCAGGTACCTGTAGGTCCACAGACTATGTTAGTAGAAGCAGTAAAACAATTAGGTGATAACATGAAAGAACAGTCAAAAGTGTTTGCAGCCCTTGCTCCTTTGCAAACCCCCGGTGGACGTCCTATTAGCCGAGTATCGACACCGCAATATCGTTGTTTTCGATGTGGTGTTGCGGGACACATTAGACGGAATTGCAAAATAGAATCTGTGTGGTGCCAAAATTGTCAAACAAATACTCACAGCACTTCAGCATGCCGCCGAAATGCGTCGGGAAACGGCCGGAGCAGCGGGAGGAGCCGCCCCGCGACGACACAAAAAGTGGCTTTTACGACAACGGCAGCGACGGCAACAGCACCAGCACCAACTGCGACGAATCCTTTTTTCTCCGACCAGCCACCAGAGGGAGCCTCGGCCTGGATTTGGCAACCGCAGTCGATGTGACTTTATTGGATTCGAGACCCACCAGGGTAAAAACAGGACTTATTGGACCAGTTGTTGTTAATAAGGAACCTGTGGGAGCTTTGTTAATAGGGAGATCGTCTGCCACCATGAATGGATTACAAATATTAACTGGACTTATTGACAAGGATTACTTTGGGGAAATACAAATTATGGTTTCTGCAATGTTTCCTCCAATTCATGTGCCGAAAGGCACAAAAATAGCACAGTTAATTCCTTTGCCTCATCTTGCTGAATCATTAGCATCGGAATCTGCAAAGGATCGAGGACTGGGAGCATTTGGCTCCACGGGAAAAGTGGCTTTATTGACACTTGGTATGCGACACAGACCACGACAAAATGTCACTGTGTGTTTAAAGGATGAGAAAATACAGATTGAGGCATTGTTGGACACTGGTGCTGATGTATCTATAATCAGCACAAAGGATTGGCCCTCACATTGGCCTACATTTGAGTCTAATGCTACAGTTTCGGGAGTAGGAGGTGTGACTCTTGCTCGTCGGTCACCAGTGCTACAATGGACAATAGGTGATAAGGTGGTACAATGCAGTGTCTCCATCTTATCACTACCTGAAGGAGTACAAGCGCTGGTGGGGCGAGATATCCTTGCCCAAATGGGAGCAGTTCTCACGACAGATCATCAAAATTTTTAGGTGTGGCCATTGCTTGGACTTTCCCGATCCCACTTAAATGGAAAACTGATGAACCTGTATGGGTTGAGCAGTGGCCACTGAAACGGGAAAGTCTTTTACATGCTCATAAATTAGTACAGGAACAGTATCAACAAGGGCATTTGAGACTGTCAACAAGCCCTTGGAATACTCCGATTTTTGTGATTCCCAAAAAATCAGGGAAATACCGTTTGCTACATGACTTACGAGCAGTTAATAACCAGATGTGTGCTATGGGAGCACTGCAACCTGGATTACCTAATCCTGCTATGATACCAGAAGGGTGGAAATTACTAATTGTGGATCTCAAAGACTGCTTTTTTACAATTGCATTACATGACAATGATAAACAGAGGTTTGCTTTTACACTTCCTGCTATAAATCGTGAAGGACCATATCAGAGATTTGAATGGACTGTGTTACCTCAGGGCATGCGTAATTCACCTACCTTATGTCAGCTCTATGTTGATGCAGCACTTCAACCAATTCGCCGCGCATGGCCAAAAACGATTATTTACCATTACATGGACGATATTTTGCTAGCTCAGGAGGAGATATTTTCCTTACAACAGAAAAATGCCCTGGCAGTTGCTCTTAAACAAATGGGACTGGTAATTGCACCAGAAAAAATTCAGGAGACAAGCCCTTGGAAGTACTTAGGGTGGAAAATCACAGATTCTACTATTCAGCCTCAGAAACTTACTATCCAATCGAACATCACAACTCTCAATGATGCTCAAAAACTGCTGGGAGATTTACAGTGGATTAGGCCAGTGGTCGGAATTCCAAATGAACTGTTGAATTCCCTTCGACCTTTATTAAAAGGAACTGATCCTGCCGCAAAGGTGACATTATCAGAACAACAGTCGGAAATATTACAACAAATTGCATCATTGATCACAACGCGTGTCACGCATCGACGCATACCTGACAGGCCACTGGATTTTACTGTTTTGTGTGGTCCACAACACTTGATGGGTGCTATCACACAGCAAAAAATAAAAACGGGGGAAAAGGAAATGGAAACTGTGGTATTGGAGTGGATAGCTCCCCCATTGCAACCCCGAAGAACAATTCAAGAAAAAATTGACACGTTGTCAGAATTAATAAAGAAAGGAAGAAATCGGATACTACAAATAGACGGAGTTCCACCAAGTACAATCTGGGTACCAATAAAGCCAGGTGACTTGGAATGGTACATACAGAATTCTGAAAAACTACAAGCTGCATTATTACAGGATGGCGCCACAATAGTGGCAAAGACATTACAATCAACTATATTGTCATGGATGGAAAACCAAGCATGGATAACCCAGCCCAAGCGGTCGGATTCTCCGTTAGCAGATGCAGTAACTGTTTTCACGGACGCTGGAAAGCGCTCCAAGTCTGCTGCAATAACATGGAAAGACGAACAAGGCTGGCAACACCAAATTTTAAAGGGCCAGGACAACGATTCATTACAGACATTAGAGCTCTATGCGGTTGTATGGGCATTTATAAAATGGAAAGATGCCCCTTTAAATGTAGTATCTGATTCTCTGTATGTAGTAGGTATAGCTAATCGTATAGAGGACTCTGCTTTAAGAGATGTAAAAAATGAACGCCTTGCAGAATTATTAACTAGCTTACAGCTTGCTATAGCGCAGAGAAGCAAATCCTATGCGGTGATACATATACGAAGTCACCAATGGGTGGAGGGACTGGGAGAAGGCAATGCTCGGGCGGATAAATTAGTTGCCGCTCCAGCCACTGAAGCGCCATTATCTCCCTTCTGTAGAGCTAGGGAGGCTCATGCTATTTTTCACCAGAATGCTAAGGGACTTGCGCGGGCTTACAAACTGTCTAGAGCTGATGCACAAGCGATAGTAAAAGCTTGTCCAATATGTAGTAATTATAATTCAGGGGTGGGACTCGGAGTCGGGACAAACCCCAGAGGGCTTAAAGCCAATGAAGTGTGGCAAATGGATGTTACTCATGTTCCAGCATTTGGACGATTGAAATATCTGCATGTAACAATAGACACTTATAGTCACATGATCTGGGCTACACCGCAGCCTGGAGAAAAAGTTCGGGATGTACGACGTCATCTTGCCAGTTGTTTTGCAGTAATGGGAGTACCACAGACTATAAAGACTGATAATGGTCCAGCCTATGTTAGTGGGCCATTCAAGCGATTCATGGAACTATGGGACATTAAACATATTACTGGTATTCCACATTCACCAACTGGTCAGGCTATTGTGGAAAGGGCTAATGGAACAGTTAAACAATATTTAGAAAGGTTTAAAGACATTATTGATGTTAGAGAAAGGGTAGACAAGACTCTATTTGTTCTGAATCATTTGTGTGTTTTTGGGGAACATGACGAACCACCTGTAGCACGTCATTATACCAAATCTGAAAATGATAACAAATGTGCTATGAGAGTATTGTACAGAGATATGAAAACAGGGCAATGGTTAGGGCCTGCTGATGTGATTTATGTGGGACGAGGTTATGTATGTGTCTCTTCCCCTACAGGTCCGACCTGGGTGCCTAGTCGGTGTGTAAAGCCAGCCATCGAAGAAAGAAGAGGATGACAACGATCATGGCTGAAGTAACAGAACAAGGGACTTTGATTATGCTATCAGTTATAATAATGGCTGGACATGGTAATGCTATCTTAGGGAAGATTGACCCTCAGCAGAATATGTGGGTCACCTGGGCTAATGAAACCAGACAGAGTTCATTTTGTCTGTTTCTTGCTTCTGCATCTGATCCTTTTAGAACATGCTTGTTTGGGGTTCCAATAGGGGATCCAAAGGAACTGAGTGAAATGTTAGCACCATACTCTGCCAGTGTTACTTTACTTAGTAGATCCCTTTCTGCTAATGTCTCGGATGGAGTAGTTGCTGCCCTGCAAGCTCTTAATAACTCATTGCCATGGGACCCTCAAGAACTGGATCTCCTGGGGTCTGTGGTAGTAGGGAATAGCAGTAGTAACTGGACACAAACATGCTTTGTACTCCATGAAGGGAAACAAAATAAAACGCACTGGACCAACATAACATCGAGGACCCTTGGATTTGAGGCCAATGGACATTACTGTGGATGGAACAACACCGGGAATATTAGTGTACCATTTGGGGCGTATGGAATAGGTGATACCAATTCAATCTGGTTTCAAAGTCAGGCCAAAGCTTTGCCACCTGGTATGTTTTTAATCTGTGGGGACCGTGCATGGCAAGGGATACCAGCTAGTGCTTTTGGGGGTCCGTGTTACCTAGGACGACTCACACTTTTCGTTCCAGATTTGCACTCGTGGAAGAACTCGACAGGGAGCAGAAGAATTAAACGAGATCTAAATACTTTGGGTTCTGACTGTAATGATGGTGTAGAACTGTGGGGTCCAGCAGAAAGATTCTTTGCTTCTTTAGTGCCTGGTGTGGGAACTGCACATGCTTTGACTAACATTAATAAGCTTGCTTGTTGGGCTGTTAAACAATCAAATGTAACAACACAAGTTCTTTCTGAAATGTCGCAAGATATGGAGAGCATAAGACATGCTGTGTTACAAAATAGGGCCGCTATTGATTTCTTGTTATTAGCTCAAGGACATGGGTGTGAAGATGTAGAAGGAATGTGTTGCTTTAATCTCTCTGATCATGGGCAATCAATTCACAATCAATTGAAATGGTTAATGGATCATACACAAAAAATTACGATACAGAATAATTGGTTTGATGATTGGCTTAAATCTGTCTTTGGAAATGTAGGGGGATGGGTTTTTAACTTAATCAAAGAGGGACTTCGCCTTTTGCTTATAATTGTATTGATTATAATTGCTGCACGGGTAGTCTTTAGCTGCTTATCTAGGAAACTAGAACAACTCACAGAGAAGGTGTTTGTAGCCCAAAATAAAAACGGGGGAATTGTGGAGGAATGGTTAAGCGAAGTAGGCCATGTGAACATTGCACAGCTAGGAGGCCGCAAGTTAACAAAGTATCGAACACAGCTCAAATGAGCCTGAGAAAGTACGTAAATAAGCCTGAGAAAATACGTGAATGCGGCCTGGGAAGGAATGTAAGTTCTGGGAGGTTTTAGGGAGGTTTCAGGGAGGTTTCAGGTACAAGAACATGATATCTGTTGGTATGCTGGGAAAGTACTAACTGTGTTACTTTGGTGGGAAACTAGCTGATAGAATAGAGAAATGCACTAACCAATCATGAGCTTAGCTTTTGCAATATGTATGAGCTAATTATATTGAATTAGATAAAAGACGACTGAGCTATCCAATAAATCGAAGTTCACTGATATTGAGCGTCTGTGTCTTCCTTCCGTCGACAACAAATGTCCTCGCAACATATATCCTCAGTGATTTTATTTATGGCCCTCAAATCCTGAACTAGCCTATAGCTTTTTCATCTGCCTTTTTAATTGGCAATATGGGTGCATTGGATTCTGATTCGCATTCAATCAATAATCCATACTGTAAAAATTGATCAATTATCTCTTTAATTCCTTTCCTATCTTCTGTCCTCAAAGGATATTACTTAACCTTAACGGGTTTCTCTCCTGGCTTTAATTTAATAATTATTAAGGTCACATTTTTAGCTCTTCCAGGGACTTCGGTAGCCCAAACTCCTGGACATACTTGATCTGTGATCTCTAAAGGTATTTCACTTTTAGGGTCAGTTTGTATTAGTGCCAAGCTTAACACATTTATTAGTTGTTCTTCTCCTGTTCTTAATTCCATTTTCCCTTTTTCAAAGACAATTTCTGCTCCTACTTGCTCTAATAAATCTCTACCTAAGAGTGCCCATGAGGAGCTAGGCATAGATAAAAATCTGTGTATGCCCCATTGTTTCCCTAACTTGTACTTCAAAGGTTCACAAAAATAAGCCTTTTCGGTTACACCTTGTCCTGGTTTCAGTTAGAACAGAGTTAATTTTCTTCCTAGTAGCTGGGAGAATGCTATGTTTTGGCTTAGGATGAGAAGAGTGCTGATAACACCCCGATGTTTCAATTGTTGCAGAGCAATGCTTATACCAAGCCAAGGACATCTCAGCTTCTTGCTCTGTCCTGCCAACAGGCAGGCTGGGGGTGCAGTAAGAGCTGGGAGGGGACAGACCCAGGACAGGTGACCCAAACTAGCCAAAGGGGTATTCCATAGCATCTGACGTCAGGCTAAACAATACATAGGGGTGGCTAGCCAGGGGGAGGGGGCCGGACTGCTCGGGGTTAGGCTGGGCATCGGTCAGCGGGTGGTGAGCAATTGCATTGTGCATCACTTGTTTGTACACATTATTAGTAGTGGTACTATTATCATCATTGTATTATTATTATTATTATTATTATTATTATTATTATTATTATTATTATTATTATTATTATTATTTTGTCTTATTAGACTGTCTTTATCTCAACTCATGGGCTTCACTTTCCATTTCTCTCCCCCGTCCCAGAGAGGGAGGGGGAGGGTGAGCGAACAGCTGCGTGGTGTTTAGCTGCCGGCCGGGTTAAACCACGACACACCTTTTACCCTAACATAATAATTCTGTGAAGGCATTAATGCTTGATTTAGAACTGAATACGTTGCCCCATAGCAATAAGAAATTTCACTTCCATTCCTCCCCTAGCTTCATTATAACCAGTGGAGGATCCGCTAGGGTAGATTCCCCAGGTCCCCGTTATTCCTGTTGAAATCAGGGGTTGATTACCCTAGGAAAAGGCTAGTCAATTTGTCCTCCAAAGCCAGGTCCAAACCGTTTTGATTTATTTATTTATTTATTTATTTATTTATTTATTTATTTATTTTCATTACATTTCAGAGTTGGTCCAAAAATTCCATAGGGCTTTCTTTTAGACCTTGTTGGAAGCATATTCTCAATTCCCAATTCATCCAGGTTTTAGTATTTACTTACCCGTTCATAATTTTCAGGATGATTCGGGTCTTAGTGGGGGTCGGTCAGGGGAATGCAATTGTCCACAGTTCCCTGAACGGTCCCATCAGCAATCTGAGCTCGCACATGAACTCAGGTTGTTTTAAGAGTGTACCTCTTTTCTGTTTCTGTGACAACTCTCTCGGACCGATCATGGTCCCTTTGCCCTAAAGGGCTAACACCCATGATTTTAAGATCTCTGCCTCGGGCAGAGGCAGAACTATTAACATTCCTACATCCTCTTTCCCTGCTCATTCAACTTCAAACACCTTTAACACTTTCAACAACCCTTTTAACACTTCCTTTATCTTTCTCCAGCCTGTACTTCTCTAATGCCAACATCAAAGGTTCAGTCAGGGGCCAACTTAATTCCCTACCTTTTCCCACCAAGATGCTGAAACATCAGTATACAACATTTCATCCTGTTCTGCTTCTCAAAAAACAACATTAACTGTAGCAAAATATTATAGTTTAAAGTTCCATTTAGGGGCCACTTTGCTCCACATTCCAGCTTATAAAGCGGCCACCACTGATTACGATATTTTATCAATGTTTTCCTGTTCACACTTCCACCGGCAGATCCTCCAATATCTTTCCAGTGACTTAAAACACATCCTAACACACTTTTCTTTAAAATTTCACTGCTTGTTTGCCCCCCCAGTTTCCAGTTTACACTTTCAGAATACACATGTTACTTACAAAAGCGTATCACAAAACGTATCACTCACAAAAATACGGGCACGCAATATCTTTCAGTAGCGATGTCACAAAACTACTATTACCAGCAATATTGCCAAAATCACAGTAACAATAGTCAGAGTCAAATTCCACATGCGAGAAGTCAGAAAACCGAACTGTGTAACACCGTAACGATATCTTTCTTATAACAATGCCACGAACCTACTATTACCACCAGGAAAATAGCCAAAATCGCAGTAACAATAACCAGAGTTAAATACCATACTCCATGAGTCAGAAAACCGAAATAGACAACACAATTCCAGATGGACCTTAAAGCGAGCTCCTTCCTTAAGGTCCCCAAACATGTACTTATGGTGCTAACCACAAAGTATATACCAAACACTGCCTCGCAGAAGATCACCTTCTGACTTACAGACAGTTCCAGATGACCGGTCTACCAGAAAACCAAACCAGAATAAAGAATATACTCACTTACAATGATGGGGTCCTTGTCTGCCTCCGCAGTGATCCGGTGAGTCGAGGAGTCCCTCCGGGAAATCCCGGGGGTACCCTAGGGAGTCCTGTTCCCAGCGGGTCCTGCAGTCCGGCAGAGAGGTTGTCCCATCTGGGTCGCCAAATTGATTCAAAGATCGAAGCCGAAATTCCTTTAAGTGGTATATTCTTTATTGCTGCGCTGGATGCACGGGGGATCTCTCCACCTATCGTGCATACCCAAAGCAGAAAGCAGTCTTGAATTTATACAATCAATCTATCAATATTCTACAAGCACCTATACATATTCATTACCTATCCCCGCCTTCCCTCGCTTCTCATGCTAATTAGCCTTTTGGCACCTTGCGCCTGCGCAGAGCCTTCCAAGAATTGTGGGCAGGGGTCTTTGGGACGTGGGCAGGGGTCTTTGGGAGGAAGACCCCGAGTCTTCCTCACAGTGTACTTTTCACCTTTGGTCAGGAATCTGCTGAATTGGCATGTTTCTTAATTGCAAGAGCTGGTTGTTGCCAATTCTCCCGTTTGTTGTATCTTTATAATGAATTCCAATGTCCAGTTTCGAGAGTTATAGTCCTTACATTCGTTTCTCTGTCCGCCTGCCGCTTCCTTATCATGAGTTCCAGTGTCTTGTTTCGAGATATACAGTCCTTGTCTGGGGATTGTCCTTGCCTCCCCAATACCTCCTTAATCAGCCTGCACACAATTATCTGAGAATGAAAGCTGCTTTCCAGTAATTCAGAAAGCCAAGTTACGTCTCAGCCTTGAGCATCTCGGGCTTTTGGGCCTGTCCGTAACATTTGGCACCAGCACTAATACTTTTTTTGGCATATGTTTAGCGTTTGGGGCCTGTGTCTGGGATTTGGGCCCTGTCTCGAACCACTGGGGCTTTGTCCTGGGTTTTGGAGCCTGCCTCTAGAGTTCAGGGCCTGTGATTAGGCTTTTGGGGTCTGTGTCTGGGGGCCGGTATCTGGGGGCAAGGGGGGAGCTGCTTGTAGACCCTAGGGGCCGGCATTGAGGGGGTTGGGAGCTGACTCTACACCTTTGGGGCCTGCTTCTGGGGGCGGGGGGGGGGTTGAGACCTGCATCTGGGGGAGGGGTGGGAGCTCTTTGTATTCCTTTGGAGCCTGTGTCAGGGGGCGGGGGGGGGGGGGGGGGAAGGGGAGGGTTGGTTGGGAGGTGCTTGTACACTGTTGGAGCCTGGGTTGAGGGAGGAGGTTTGGAGCTGCTTCTACACCTTTGGGCCTGGCATCGGGGGTAGGGGGTTGGGTGCTGGTTGTAGGGGCCTGTGTTTGGGGGGGGGCTTGGGACCTGCGTCTGGGGGAGGGGTGGGAGCTGCTTGTACACCTTTGGGGCCTGCATGTGTGGGGGGTCAGGGCCTGTGTCTAGCGGGCTGGGAACTGCTTGTACAATGTAGGAATCTGTTTCTGCAGGGTGGCTGGGAGCTGTTTGTACAACTTTGGGGCCAGCATCTGGGGGTGGCTGGGAGCTGCCTGTACACTGTAGGGGCCTGTGTTTGTGGGGGCCTTGGGGGCCTCCCTCGGGGGGGGGGGGGAGGAGGGTTGGGAACTGCTTGTATAGGGTAGGGGGCCTGCCTGGCAGGGGTTGGGAGCTGCTTGTAGAATTTGGGTCGCTGTGTCTGGGGGGGCGGTTGGGGCCTGTGTCTCAGGGGTGTTGGGAACTGGTTGTACACCTTTGGGTCCTGTCTCTGGGGGGGGAGCTACTTGTACCCTTACCATAAGCCGTACTCTAACACATACTTCTACCAGTACCCTTACCCTTACCGTAACCCTTACCTTTACCCTTAATCTTACCCTTACCAAAGCATTACCCTTACCCTTAACGTAAGCCTAAACCTTAACCTTATCCTTACACTTACACTTACCGTAACCCTTACCCTTTCTGCTACACTTACCCTTAGCCTAAATCTAAACCTTACACTTACCCTAACCCTAACACTTACCCTTACCATTACCCATATACTTACTCTTACCCTAACCCTAAATCTTACCCAAACACTTACCCTGACCCTTACATTAACCCTAAACCGTACCCTAAAACTTACACTTACTCTTAACCTTAACCTTACGCTTAACCTTAACCTACTACTTACCCTTTCTTATCCGTCACCATACACCTAAAATTAACCCTAACCATTACCCTAACACTTACCCTTACCCTAACCCAAACCCTAATCCTAACTCTAAACCTTACCCTGACTTGTACACTTATCCTTATCCTTACACTTACCCTAACACTTACCCTTACACTTATCCTTATACATATAACTTACCCTTACCCTAAACCTTAACCTTAACCTAACTCTAACCCTAAACCTTACCTTAACCCTTACCCTGACCCTTACATTAACCCTTACCCTTACCCTAAAACTTACACTTACTCTTAACCTTAACCTTACCCTTAACCTTAACCTAATACTTACCCTTCCGTTTCCCTCACCCTAACCCTAAAATTAACCCTAACCATTACCCTAACACCTACCCTTACCCTAACCCTTACTCTAACCCTTACAATGACCCGTACCCTTACACATACACTTACACTTACTCTTACCCTAAACCTTACCCTTACCATAAGCCATATTCTAACAAATTCTACCCGTACCCTTACCCTTACCGTAATCCTTACCCTTTATGTTACCCTAAACCTTACCCTTACCCTAACACTTACCCTTATCGTAAACCTTACCCTTTCTGCTACATTTACCATTAGCCTAAATCTAAACCTTACACTTACCCTTACTTTAACCCAATACTTACCCTTACGTTTCCCTCACCCTAACCCTAAAATTAACCCTAACCATTATTCTAACACTTACCCTTACCCTAACCCTAACCCTTACTCTAACCCTTACCCTGACCCATACCCTTACACTCACCCTTACCCTTACATTACCCTAACTCTTACCCATACCATAACCCATACCCTAACACATGTTTTTACCCTTAACCTTACCGTTACCCTTACGGTTACTCTATCCGTTACCCTTACGCTTACCCTTAACATAAACCTTACCATTAATCTTACCCTTACGCTAACCCTTACCCTTACCCTATCCCTTACACTTATCCTTATCCATACCCTTAACCTTACCCCAACCCTTACCCTTAAGCTGAACCTAACCCTAAACCTTACCCCAAACCTTTCCCTGAACCTTACATTAACCCTAACCCTTAACCTAAACCTTACACTTACTCTTAACCTTAACCTTACCCTTAACCTTAAGCTAGTACTTAACCTTACATTTTTCTCACCCTAATCCTAAAATTAACCCTAACCATTACCCTAACACTTAACCGTTACACTTACCCTTATTCTATCCGTTACTCTTACACTTTCCCTTAACATAAACCTTACCCTTTACCTTACCCTTACCATAAGCCATACATCAACACTTACATGTACACTTACGCTTACACTTATCCTAGTAATTACTCGTACAATCACCCTTAACCTAACCATAAACATTAAGGATAAGCTTAAAGGTCACCCTTAAGGTTACCGTTATCCTAACACTTAAACTTAAGTTCATGGTAAGGGTTAGAGTAAGGGTAAGTGTTAGGGTAATGGTTAGGCTAATTTTAGGTTTAGGGTGAGGGAAACGTAAGAGTAAGTATTAGGTTACAGCTAAGGTTAAGGTTAAGAGTAAGTGTAAGGTTTAGTGTAAGGATTAGGGTTAATGTAAGGGTCAAGGTAAGGGTTGGGGTAAAGGTTTAGGTAAAGGGTAAAAATATGTATATTGTAAGGGTGAGGGGTTAGGGTAATGGTTAGATTTTAGTTAGATTTAGGTAAGGGTGAGGGTTCGGGTAAGGTTTAGAATTAGGCAAAGGGTAAGTGTAGCAGAAAGGGTAAGGTTTAGGATAAGGGTAAGTGTTAGGATAAGGGTAAGGTTTAGGGTTAGCTTAATAGTAAGGTTAAGGGTAATTGTACGAGTAATTGCTAGGGTAAGTGCAAGCGTAAGTGTACATGTAAGTGTTGTTGTATGGCTTATGGTAAGGGTAAGGTCAAGGGTAAGGTTTATGTTAAGGGTAAGCGTAAGGGTAACGGATAGAGTAAGGGTAAGGGTAAGGTTAAGGGTAACGGTAAGGTTAAGGGTACAAATATGTGTTAGGGTATGGGTAAGAATTAGGGTAAGTATAAGGGCAAGGGTAAGGGTAAGGGTACAGGTCAGGGTAAGGGTTAGAGTAAGGGTTAGGGTTAGGGTAAGGTTAAATGTTAGGGTAATGGTTAGGGTTAGTTTTAGGGTTAAAGTCAGGAAAACGTATGCGTAAGTATTAGGTGAATGTTAAGGGTAAGGTTAAGGTTAAGAGTAAGTGTAAGTTTTAGGGTAAGGGTTAGGGTTAATGTAAGGGTCAGGGTAAGGGTTGGGGTAAGGTTTAGGGTAAGGGTTAGGTTCAGGATAAATGTTAGGGTAAGGGTAAGGTTAATGGTAACCGTAAGTGTAAAGGTAAGGGTTACGGTAAGGGTAAGAATAAGGGTATGGGTAATGGTAAGGGTGAGGGTTAGGCTAAGGGTAAGTGTAAGGTTTAGATTTCGGCTAAGGGTAAGTGTAGCAGAAAGGGTAAGCTTTAAAGTAAGGTTTAAGGTTTAGGCTTAGGTTAAGGGTAAGGGTAAGGGTACGGGTCAGGGTAAGGGTTAGAGTAAGGGTTTGAGTATGGGTAAGGGTAAGGGTTAGGATAAGTGTAAGGGTGCAAGCAAGGATTAGGGCAAGAGTAAGTGTAAGGGTAATAGAAAGGGTTAGGGTAAGTGTAAGGGTAAGGGAGTGTGTTAGGATATGTTTTAGGGGAAGCAGAAGGGTAAGGGTTAGGTTAAGTGTAAGGGGAAGGGGAAGGTAAGGGGAAGGGTTGGAGTAAGGTATAGGGTAAGGGTAAGGTTATGGTTAAAGGAAAGAGTAAGGGTAAGGAAAAAGTAAAGGTAAGGATTTGGGTAATGGTAAGGGTGAGAAGGTTTAGGGTAAGGGTTACGGTAAGGGTTAGGTAACGCAGTGTACAACCTGGGATGTCACACGCAGAGCTGCCTCTGGCAAGGTGAGTGAGGAACAGATGTAGCAGTTGTTGTGTTGTAGGTCTCACTGTTCCTCTAGGCATCCCCTCTTTGTCTTTTAGAGGTGTTGTAACTGTTTGAAGAGGGTAGATTGAAGCATCTGCCTCGGGGGCTGGTAAGCGGCAGAGGTAAGGGAGCAGATGAGAGTAACTTACCTAGTTGTGCTGTGTCTTTGGATGCTGCATCGGCCTATGCGTTTCTTTTTCTTTCACAGGTGTCTCGCACAGGCTCAAAGGAGCAAACTGCACTCTGAAGAGCTGTGTAAGAAGAGGGGCTGGTCATGAGCTGGGTTGGAGCAGAACGACCAAGTAGCACAAGGTGACTATGAAAGGTGTCCGTCTTGCTTTGCAGGTGCCGTGGCAGGCTCTCCACAGAAGTGGATAAGGATATGAGATAAGGCCAGAGAGCGACAAGGAGCGGCACGTGCAGGGATGGTTTTGAAGCGCTGCGGTGGCTTACTCTTCTGTTCATCAGGTGCCACAGGCAAGGTGGGTTGTAACATCAGTCGTTATATTTGCATGAAAGCAGTTCACTTGAATGCCACAGTGCATCTGAGTAGGGTGTTCTAGCAGAACAAGCTTGTCTGGCACAGCGGTGCCTGATGGCAGTGTGTTTCCTCAGGTGAAGAGGTGCCTGAAGCCCCATCCTATCTAGCCTGCACACAATTATCTGAGAATGAAAGCTGCTTTCCAGTAATTCAGAAAGCCAAGTTACGTCTCAGCCTTGAGCATCTCGGGCTTTTGGGCCTGTCCGTAACATTTGGCACCAGCACTAATACTTTTTTTGGCATATGTTTAGCGTTTGGGGCCTGTGTCTGGGATTTGGGCCCTGTCTCGAACCACTGGGGCTTTGTCCTGGGTTTTGGAGCCTGCCTCTAGAGTTCAGGGCCTGTGATTAGGCTTTTGGGGTCTGTGTCTGGGGGCCGGTATCTGGGGGCAAGGGGGGAGCTGCTTGTAGACCCTAGGGGCCGGCATTGAGGGGGTTGGGAGCTGACTCTACACCTTTGGGGCCTGCTTCTGGGGGCGGGGGGGGGTTGAGACCAGCATCTGGGGGAGGGGTGGGAGCTCTTTGTATTCCTTTGGAGCCTGTGTCAGGGGGCGGGGGGGGGGGGGGGGGAAGGGGAGGGTTGGTTGGGAGGTGCTTGTACACTGTTGGAGCCTGGGTTGAGGGAGGAGGTTTGGAGCTGCTTCTACACCTTTGGGCCTGGCATCGGGGGTAGGGGGTTGGGTGCTGGTTGTAGGGGCCTGTGTTTGGGGGGGGGCTTGGGACCTGCGTCTGGGGGAGGGGTGGGAGCTGCTTGTACACCTTTGGGGCCTGCATGTGTGGGGGGTCAGGGCCTGTGTCTAGCGGGCTGGGAACTGCTTGTACAATGTAGGAATCTGTTTCTGCAGGGTGGCTGGGAGCTGTTTGTACAACTTTGGGGCCAGCATCTGGGGGTGGCTGGGAGCTGCCTGTACACTGTAGGGGCCTGTGTTTGTGGGGGGCTTGGGGGCCTCCCTCGGGGGGGGGGGGGGGAGGGTTGGGAGCTGCTTGTATAGGGTAGGGGGCCTGCCTGGCAGGGGTTGGGAGCTGCTTGTAGAATTTGGGTCGCTGTGTCTGGGGGGGGGGGTTGGGGCCTGTGTCTCAGGGGTGTTGGGAACTGGTTGTACACCTTTGGGTCCTGTCTCAGGGGGGGAGCTACTTGTACACTTTTGGGGTCTGTATTTGAGGGGGGTTGGGAGCTGCTTGTGCACTTTTGGACCTATGTTTAGGCTGGTTGGGAGTTGCTCATGCATTCTAGGTGCCTCCCTTTTGAGAAGGGTTGGGGCCTGCATCTGTGGGTGGTTGGGAGCTGCTTGTACACTATAGGGGCCATGGTCTTGGAGGGGGGTCTGGGCTGTTTATACACTTTTGTGGCCTGTGTTTGGGGGGGGGGGGGGTGGGCCTGTGCCTGGGGAAGTTGGGAGCTGTTTGTTCACTCTAGGAGCCTCCATTTGGGGGTCTTTGGGGCCTCCCTTTGAGGGGGAGGGAGTTGGGAGTTGGTTGTACACCTCCGCATCCCGTGTCTTGCGGGGGGTGGGGGGAGTGGGACCGGTCTCTGAAGGGGCGGGTTGTGAGCTGCTTGTACACCTGTGTCGGGGGGAGGGTAGGGGGGTTGGCGGGGGTCGGGTCCGGGTCTTGGGCCAGTGTCTGGGTGGAGTCCAGTTCTTGGGAGGGGGTGGTGGGGTAGGAGCTGCTTGTGGGCAGTTGGGGTCTGCATCTGGGTGTGGTTGGTGCCTGCTTCTGTTGGCAGTTTGGGGCCTGCTTGTAGACTTGTACAGCCTGGGTTTGGGGGCTTTTCTGTAACGTTTGGGGTCTGCATTTTTGCTTTGGGATGCATCTTGAGCTTTTGAGGCCTAGCAGTAGCATTTGGGGCCTGCATCTGGGGCTTTTCTGTAGCATTTTGGTTGCGTATTTGTGATTTGGGGCCTGTATCGTGGGTTTTGCCTTTTTTGTAGTTTCCATCTTTGTGTGTGTGTGTTTCGTTGTTGGTTGTCTGGGGTTAGGGGCAGGTTGGGGTTTGGATTAAGGTCAGTGTCATTAGCGTTAGGGGGTTGATAATAAGGGTTAGGGTTGTGGTTAGAGTTGTTAGGTTTAAGGGGAATAAGGATTTCAGGGTAAGGGGATCAAGGTTGTGGGAATAAAAATGTTGTTTTTGCGCAGTTACATCCTGTAGAGGGAAGGAAGGTGGTATTGAGATATGCTTGCAGTGATAAGACAGCTTAACAGTGTGAAATGAGTTCATCTGATTCGTGTCAATATGGAACAATGCTAGGGCCGCATGATATGATGAAAAGTCTGAGAAAACCAGAGTGGTTAATATATATAGTTCTTGAATCTTGCAAAGGAATGGTCCAGCAATTCGGGTCAATAGGGGATAAGAGAACAAAGGGGTTTCAGAATAACTGCTAACTATTACAACTGTTGCATGGGACACTATGCAAGTGTCTGCCATCCAGCCAAGATGGACAAAGGAGATGGACAAGAGAAAAGCCTGGGAGGAAGACTACAAGCCTTCAGTACGAGCGGCCCCCAGAGGGACCACCGGAGACTGATAACGCCTGCACCAGTGGGAGGGTTTGGATTCTGGGAACTAATTAGAATAACCCTGCCTTTTGTAGAAGTAGTAATGAATATGTATTAGCCTAGCAGCATAAAAACCAGCCGCCTGATGTAACTTGTGTGCGTCTTGGTGGAGCAGAGACTCCTGGCGCACCCAGCGCTGCTTGCTTACCTCTATTCAATTAATAAATTGTAAATTTCAATTGCAATCCTATTTGGGACCCAGTCATTTATTACAAGCGGGCGCTCGTCCGGGAGGGCTTTGGTTCCTGATTTCTGGTTTGATCTAGGAGAGGCACCCCCACCATTTGGTGGCTGCTGTTTGAGTCAGGTCGGAACTAATGGCATCTTGAACCTGAATAAAGGTAAGCAAAGTTTCTGATTCTTTTTTTCAGCTCCCTTGCCAGCTGCAGCACTATATTTTGCCCATAATTGTGTGTGTGAAGATCCGAACGAAGATGACGGAGTCGTAAGCATTTAAAGCGTATACCGTTCGGTTGGGTGGGGTTCGGTTGCCTGTGTGTGTAAGAGTGTGACTGAGATGGAACTTAGTTCCGAAGCGATTGTGGAAGTCTTCTAACTGCGGTTCCAATCTCCCGCGAGGGACTTGGCCGGTGAAGGACCGAAGGGATTCCTATAGGATTTGTGGGTGTGTGATAGGTCCTCGACCCCCTGCAAGACACTCTTACTAAGGTAACCAAGGGCTGTGGGAATTGCCAGAGTAAAATTCCTAGATGGGTCAGACAAAATCGAAGACCAGAGACCAGAAGAAAGGGAGCAAATTACCAGTCATACCACCAGAAAGTCCATTAGGAATAACGATTCGAAATTGGAATGATAGGGACCCCAGAAAAGGAAAAAGTAAATTAAAAATGGTCCAGGATTGTGTGACAGAATGGCCAAAGGAGCCTTTAAGACTACATGTCTTTTGGCCTGTTTTTGGATCCTTCAAAGACTGGATTTGCCAGGCCTTAAATATCCATGTTAATTCAAAGGAACCTTTTAGCCAGGAAGAAAGTGATTATGCAGGATTATGGATCAGGAGGACTTCACGTCCTTTTCCAGCCTCAATATTTACACTAAAAGCAGGTAAGAAATTTGAAGAACAAGAAGAACATGAAAAAGAAAAAGAAGATAAACGTGAGCCGTTGGATAAGCTACCACCTCCATATCCTAACAATCCATTCCCGGCGGCTCCCCCTCCGGTGGCTGTGGTATCGCCACCAGTACCACCGTTGCCCCAGCTTCCACCACCAACAGCACCAGAATTAGACCGACCTCCGGCCGCATGCAGGAGAAGTAGGACGGATGTATCTGAGAGGGCTTCTCTATATCCCTTAAGGGAGGTAACTGGTGTATAACTGGTGCGCGTCTTGGTGGAGCAGAGACTCCCGGCGTACCCAGCACTGTTTGCTTACCTCTATTCATTCAGTGAATTGTAAACTTTGATTGTAATCCTATTTGGGACTTTTATTTATTATAACAGACAAGCTTGTAAAACGCAGACAACCAGAATCCTTACAGCAATTAGGTGGAAATCACGGCGTAAGAAACATTACCACCTCAAAGAGTAAAAACCTCAAAAGAAATGTGACTTGTAACAGGCCAGCAGCTGTGTATTTTCTGTGAAGCACCAGCTAGATTATGAACCTTGAATAGCACAGTTAAAGGGGAAACAGGGGAGGGTCGGGAGGGTCCCGGTCCTCAGCAGAAAAAAAAAGTGTATAAACTGTGTATGGAATTAGTAGGCACCCTCCTGCTTGTGGGACACCCGCCATTGTAATCTCGAATAATAATGCTACTGTACTGAGATCCTCGACTCAGCCTATGCTATTTGCTACAGATTGATTCAGGGTTTTAAGGTTTCAGGGATTGGGCACTAGGGTTGGGTTGCAGGGTAAGAGGTTTCAGGGTTTATGTTTAGGATTTTAAGGTTTTTAGGGTTGGAGTTTTAACGGTTAGGGTTTTAAGGATTTGGGGGTTAGGGTTTTCAGGGTTTCAGGGTTAGCGTGTTAGGGTATTAGAGTTTTTTGGGTTGTAGTGTTGATATGTTTTTTAGGGTTAGAGTCTTAAGGTTTTATTTTTGGTCAGTTATTTACGGTTAGGGTTTTAAGATCTTTTTTTTGTTTTTTTTTTTTTTTTTTCAGGTTAGGTTCTCCAGGGCCAGGGTTTTGAGTATCCTAATTTTGGGGGTTTGGATTTTGAGCATCTTAATTTTTGGGGTTAGGCTTTTGTGTGCCCTAATTTTTTGGGATCGGCTTTCAAGCATCCTAAGTAGTTGGGTTAGGGTTTTGAGCATCTTAATATTTTGGGTCTGGGTAATGAGCATCCTCAGTTTTCAGGATAGGGTTTTGAGCATCTTAATGTTTCCAGGATAGCGTTTGGAGCGTCCTAATGTTTTGGGTTGGGGCTTTGAGTGTCCTAATGTTTTTGGGTTAGGGTTTGGAGCGTCCTAAATTTTGAGGATAGGGTTCTGAGCATCTCAGTGTTTCCAGGATAGGGTTTTGAGCGTCCTAAGTATTTGGGATAGGTCTTTGAGCTTCCTAATGTTTTCCGGATAGGGTTTGGAGCATCTTAATGTTTTGGGTTTGGGTTTTGAGCGTCCGAATGTTTTTGGGTTAGGGCTTGGAGCATCCTAATGATTTTGGGTTAGGGCTTTGAGCGTCCTGTTTTCGGGATAGGGTTTTGAGCGTCCAAAGTTTTTGGGTTTGGGTTTTGAGCGTCCAAAGTGTTATAAGTTGCCCCCTTAATTAATTTTCAGAGAGCATTGTATTAATCATAGAAAGGAATTTATTGAGTAAGCAAACATCAAGCAAAACAGCACTGGGCAGCCGGGGAGTCTCAGCTCCGCCAACGGCACGCACCTCACCCCTGCCAGGGTCCCTTTTTATACCTTGCTAATTCTGGGATTACTCAGCACATCCTGGTATATTCTGCGACTGCGCGCACTGTTGCTATGTTCCCTCAACATAACCCTAAAATTAACCGTAACCATTACCCTAACACTTATCCTTACCTAACCCTAATCCTAACCCTTAGTCTAACTTTTAACCCTGACCCATAACCTTAGACTTCCCCTACCCTTACCCTTACTCTTCCCCTTACCCTAACCCTTACCCTTACACTTACGGTTACCATTAACCTTACCCTTACCCGAACACTTACCCTTACCCTATCCCTTACACTAATCCTTATCCATACAACTTCCGCTTACCCTAACACTTAACCTTAACCTAACCCTAACCCTAAACCTTACCTGAACCCTTACCCTGACCCTTACATTAACCCTAACCCTAAAACTTAACCTTAACCTTACCCTTAACCTTAACCTAATACTTACCCTTACTTTTCCCTCACCCTAACCCTAAAATTAACCCTAACCATTACCCCAACACTTACCCTTACCCTAACCCTCACCCTTACCATAACCCATACTCTAACACATACTTCTACCCGTACCCGTACCCTTACCGTAACCCTTACCCTTACCATTACCGTAACCCTTACCCTTACCCTATCCCTTACCCTTAACCTAACCCTAAACCTTACCCTTATCCTAACACTTACCCTTACCGTAAACCTTACCCTTTCTGCTACACTTACCCTTAGCCTAAATCTAAACCTTACACTTACCCTTAGCCTTACCCTCGCCCTTACCATTACCCATACCCTTATTCTTACCCTTACCGTAACCCTACGGTTACCATTAACCTTACCCTTACCCTAACACTTATCCTGAACCTAACCCTTACCCTAAACCTTACCCCAACCCTTACCCTGACCCTTACATTAACCCTAACCTCTACCCTAAACCTTACACTTACTTTTAACCTTAACCTTACCCTTAACATTAACCTAATACTTACGCATACATTTTCCTGACTTTAACCCTAAAACTAACCCTTACCCTAACCCTTACACTTACCCTAACCCTAACCCTAACCCTTACTCTAACCCTTACCCTGACCTGTACCCTTACACTTACCCTTACCCTTATACTCACCCTAATTCTTACCCATACCATAACCCATACCCTAACACATATTTGTACCCTTAACCTTACCCTTACCCTTACTCTATCTGTTACCCTTATGCTTACCCTTAACATAAACCTTACCCTTACCATAAGCCCTACAACAACACTTACATGTACACTTACGCTTACACTTACCCTAGCAATTACTCGTACAATTACCCTTACCCTTACCCTTACCCTTAACCTAAGCCGAAACCTTAAACCTTACAGTAAACCTTACCCTTTCTGCTACACTTACCCTTAGCCTAAATCTAAACCTTACACTTACCCTTACTGTAACCCTCACCCTTACTGTTGCCAATACCCTTACTCTTACCCTTACCCTAACCCTTCTCCTTACACTTACTGTTACCTTTAACATTACCCTTACCCTAACACTTACACTTATCCTTATCCATACCCTTACCCTTACCCTAATCCTTACCCTTAACCTAACCCTAACCCTAAACCTTACCCCAGCCCTTACCCTGACCCTTACATTAACCCTAACCCTTACCCTAAAACTTACACGTACTCTTAACCTTAACCTTACCCTTAACTATTACCCTAACACTTACCCTTATGTTTCCCTCACCCTAACCCTAAAATTAACCCTAACCATTACCCTAACACTTACCCTTACCATAACCCATACCCTAACACGTACTTGTAGCCTTAACTTTACCATTCCCCTTACCCTTACCTTTACTGTCTCCGTTACCCTTACACTTACACTTAACATAAACCTTAAAGTTAACCTAACCCTTGTTATAAATGGCTCAGGATTCAAATTAGGATTAAATAAAAAAATAGGATTTATTGAAAGAATATAAAGGAATAGAGGTAAGCAAACAGCGCTGGGTGCACCGGGAGTCTCCGCTCCACCAGGACGCACACCAGTTACATCAAGCAGCTGATTTTTATGCTCCTAGACTAATACATATTCATTACTACTTCTAAAAAAAATAGATTATTAGAATTAGCTTCCGGGGTGCAGTCCCTCCTACTGGAGCATGCGCAGTCTCCTCTGGGGTCTCTTCTGGGGGTCTCTAGGGGTCTTTCATGCTGAAGGCTCGTAGTCTTCCTCTCCCCCTTTGTACTTACTTGGCACCATACCAAGTTTATAGAACATTCTCTTCAAGACTTGTCTCCCAGCCGTCCTTCAGCTTCTTTTTCCTTCCTCTTAATCTCTCGGCCCCCCTAACCAGATACCAAAGATCCGCATAGTATCCCATAACAGTCACTAGTTGTTATCAGTTGTTCTGAAACTCCCAGACATCAAACACAAACAGCTTCACGAGTAATTAAAACATTCTTCCCCAGCCATTCACAGACACATCTATAGCAGTGTTAGAAATAGAAGTCCGGAATAACAAAAGCAAACAGGTTCATAAATTTAAGGAGTGATAAATTGACTAGAATGAGGGGGAGACTGGGACACACTGCAGCTGAGGTTAAAGAATTAAATTGCCAGTGCAGGGCCCAGAGGCAGACAGGATTCAAACAGAATTGTTCTTTATGGACACGAATTGTTAAAACATTCCTCACAATCCCTTATCTTCTTTTTAACATCCCCAATTCGTGTCTCTTCTGTTATTAATAATTGGATTTCATCAGTTTGTTCTTGGAGGGTCCAATTCTTAAGCATCATAATTGACATATTCCCTTCTTTTTTTAATGAAGTTATTACAAATGTACTATTTATCACCCGGTGTATTAATAATGTAAGACAAGGTATCATACAAGGTACAAATAATAACGTAATTACACCACATAACAATAAAAATAACACTCTTTTGACCCATGGTCCACCAGGCAGCCATGAAAATAAATCCCATTCCATATCCTTCCAGGTTTGTGTTTGCTCGCTCACCTCCCCCCTCCTTCTCTGGGATGGGAGAGAGAAATGGGAAAGTGAAGCCTGTGAGTTGAGTTAAAAACAAGAAGATAATAACAATAATGATGATAATAGTACTACTAGTAATAATGTGTACGAAACAAGTGATGCACAATGCAATTGCTCACCACCTGCTGTCCGATGCCCAACCTTACCCCGAGCAGTCCGGCCCTCCTCCCAGCCTGCCTGCTGGCAGGACAGTGAGAAGCTGAATTTGGCTTGGTCCTTGGCTTGGTGTAAGCACTGCTCTGTAACAATTAAAAACAATTAAAACATCAGCATATTATTAACATTCTTCTCATCCTAAACCAGAACATAACATTCTATCAGTTACTAGGAAGAAACACCTTTTCATCAATCTTTAAACAGTAATTACTAAAGTTAAATTTTCCACAGACTTCTCCTTCTTGTGCTAGCAAACAATCCAAAGCTAGGCAATTTTGATACAAAGCAGTTCTCATCTTTATAACTCATTTAGATCAGTTCTCATCATTTATAACTATTTCTATTACAGCTAATAACCTAATTATTCTATTAAGTATATATACTGAGGTCCTATAGCCCCAGGATCTGTCTTCTGCCCATGTAGCTGGATCATAATAGGCAAACGCCTTCAGGGTCGATTCAGACTTGTGTTACCGTTCGGCCTGTCAGGGTGATCCAGCTCCTGTAAAACGAATCACAATTTTATATAGGTTTAAAAAAGAGGTTTTTTATGTTATTTTCTCGGGACAACCTGATCTTAGTGTGGGAGAAGTCCGGTCGAGGCCCTCTCATTCGGCAGTCAATACCGATAGGGGTTGCCTCCCTCGGTAGACCATACACACCACAGTGGAGGGTCCTGCCCCAGTCTTGCCTTCTCCCTTTTCTCCCTTTAGGCTTGTCCTTTTTATTTGGCATCCTTAATTCATGCAGAGCCTCGTTGCCAGAATATTAGTTCTCCCTTAGCTTGAGTTTCAGTTTCCCAGGAGCGGACTCAACCCTCCAAGTTTCAGTAGTTACTGGTCCTTTTATTCTGGATGCGTGGGTCCCTTTCTGCAGTTCTCACAGCTGTTTCAGTAGTCAGTAAAACAAGGTACAGTCCCTCACATCGAGGGTTCAGTGATTCTTCCCTCCCGTGGCTGCTTGTTGAAACACTTTATTTTTTATCTTCTGACAAGTTAAATAGCAGTTATTTAATTTGCTTTGCCGTATGGCCCTTTCCAGGTTCCTGTAGCAGGATTCATCTGATAGCCTTTCAGGTTGATACAGATTTGACTACAGGGTTTTGGCATTCATCACTATCTCCACAGTTTCACAGCTGGACAGTCACATTCATTTATGTTGCATTCCTTCAGGGGCTCATCACCCCAGTCCTTGCAGTCTCTCTGCTGGTTACACACTTTATTGATATCTATGCATTCTCCACTTCTGCACTTGAATTTGCCAGGTCCAGAGCACTGAATAACATTGTTACAGTTTGCTTCATCAGTGCCATCCAGACAGTCTCTCACACCACTGCACTGCCTACTCCCATGGACACAGTTCACATCTGAACTGGTCTGGCCTACAGGTCCAGGAAGGGCAGTTAATTTCATCTCTTCCATCCTTACAGTAAGGATCTCTATCACATCGCCACAATTCTCTTCATCTTCTCCACTGTCACAGTCTTTTTCACCATCACATTTCCATGACACTGTTCTCATATGACACAGCTCAGCACTTTCATCAGACCCATCTTCACAATCCAGATCCCCATCACACTGCCATCTGTTTGGCACACACTGACCACCGTTGCACACAAAGTCAGATTCAGCACACATCTTCTTGACACATCTTCTTCACACAAACACTCTCATCACTGCCATCTGAGCAGTCTTCACATTTTACTCTAGCACCGTCGGCAGCAGTGCACAGTCAGGCGAAGGCGAGCAGCAGGCAGAGCGCCTCGCCTCGCACCGTCACCTGTGTCACTTATACTACTCCTATTACCCATGCTGTTAGTGTCAGTGGCATCCTCCTTTTCTTTTTGCCACTGACCATTCACCACAAATGGATGAGACACATGATTACTAGTTAGGAAAGAGAGTGTAACGTCTGCTATATGGCTGCAGGCAGTGCCAGCTGCAACCTTAGGTTTGTGAAAGAGCCTGCTGGTGGTCATTTGGCAGTGTAATCTGCGTCTCTGCACTCCTGCCCTGCAATAGAGCTTAGTCGTCATTAGTAACAGTTATAACACCGATCTGGGGACTAATAGTCTTTTTTGCATTGCAAGATAAACCTTTTATAAAAAGAATGCTAGAGTGAAGCAGCACAGCCGCTGCTGCCACTGCCTCCATGGTTACGTCAGACAGGCTGCAGGGTCCTGATGTCCGCCCCTCTGCTCTGTGCCGACTGGCCACACGGTGAGGGTCGGCTACCGGTGTCCACTGACGCCTCTGGTCTCCCGTAGCAACTCGATCTTGGATGTCCCGCAATTACTTCAATTCCCCGTGTTTTCCGGCTTCTGTCCGGTCTATTCTGTGTCTCTCAGAGCCATCCGTGGCTCTGCAGCGTCTCTCAGGGCTCTCTCCGTCCAGTGGTAGTCCCTCCGTAGTGTCTCGGGTCTCCCAGCGCCACTCCAGTCTCTCGGCACCGCTCCGGTCTCTCGGCCTGTTCAGGTCTCAGCGAGTCCAGGTCTCGGCCTGTGCAGGCCTCATATGTTGCAGAAAGCATGTCATATCATGCTCCTGCCTTTTTCTTGTCACAGTCAAAACATTTAAGAGCAAAAATAGGATACACAAGATACACAAGATACACTGGGCACCACCACTCAAAACTTGGATAAAACAGCACTTCTTTTCAGTCTGTCAAGCACTTCGTTCGTCTCTGCCCACTCCCCTTGTGGAGAGTACGGAACAACGGATCGGAACTCTGCACTCGCTTTGCAGCAACGCTGCGTCTCACTCACACAGCACAATCGCACACGGAGGCCTCCAGCACATCTCATTCATACCACAGGAATATAATTTAGAATGATAACCAACCAAACAAGTATTGTCTCTGACTGTGTTCTTCGTGAAGTGACTTGTAACACTTTGTTTCAAACCCTTACATTTACACAAATACTTTCAACACAAAATACATACAATATGCAAATATTACAATATACAAAATGTCAACACAAAATACATACATAAAAACACATACAATTATTAACACTCCAGTTAGTATCCCTCCAGCAGCTGAAAACATACCGTTTGTCTGCAGTTTCAGGAGATCTTTGCTCCTGCGGTGAGCAGCTGAGAGTGGAGTCCCCTCCGAGCAAAAACGCTCAGGGTGCACCTAGGGGCGTCCACGCTGCAGCCGATCCCGCAGCCGAGCAGAGTGTCTCCTGCCTGGCTCACCAAAATGACTCACAGAAAGCTGACTCCACAATCAGTAAGGTTGTAAAGTAGGTATGTTTACTCAGTTCCATGCAGCACGGGGCGGGTAGTCCCACCAAAGTCGTGCACGCCTAACGTGGCAAATTGCTCTAGTAAAGAGTTACATATACATGAACATTCCTATACATATACATATTCCTAAGCTGTCCCTTTGTGAGCAGTCCTCCTTATCTCAGACCCCTTGATTAAAGTCCGAACCATGAGGTTGTTTTTGATCTGGTTCTCGGGGTCCGAGAGGCTCCTGTTATCTGGTGGTATAAGTGCAGCACAGGCACAAATGTAGCACATATTCATTCTTAATCAATTGCTCTCAAATTTCTAATTCCAATGTTTCAGCTTGCTCTTTTCTGGATCCATGGGTATTCTACTATTAATGTTCAAAGCCTGACAGACCCCGTCCTCCGTGGATCAAAATACATGGGGTCTTAAGAGTTCTTTTGGTCATTCTATCATATAATACAGGATCATTTTTAATTTACTCTTTAATTTTCTGGGGCCCCTATTGTTCCAATTTCTAATCATTATTCGTAATGGACTTTTTGGTCATATATCTGGTAATTTGCTCCCTTTCTGGTCCTTGGTCTTCGATTTTATCTGACCCATCCGGGAATTTTACTAGTGGCAATTCCCACAGTCCTTGGTTGCCCCTAGTGAGAGTGTCTTGCAGGGGGTTTAGGACCTATCACCCACCCACGTATCCCTCTCTTCACCAGCCCAGCACCCCCGACAGGAGATTAGAACTGGTGAGAAAACAAAAAGACCTCCACACGGACTTTAGAAGTCTCAGTTACACTCTCACACACAAACACTAGCAACCGCACCTTTACCCAACCGGACGGTATCTTACGAATCAGTCGTATTCATCCAGAATCCAACTGGACGGTATCCACAAGCATCTCTGCTGTCTTCTATGAAAGAATATAAAGGAATAGAGGTAAGCAAACAGCGCTGGGTGCACCGGGAGTCTCCGCTCCACCAGGACGCACACCAGTTACATCAAGCAGCTGATTTTTATGCTCCTAGACTAATACATATTCATTACTACTTCTAAAAAAAATAGATTATTAAAATTAGCTTCCGGGGTGCAGTCTCTCCTACTGGAGCATGCGCAGTCTCCTCTGGGGTCTCTTCTGGGGGTCTCTAGGGGTCTTTCATGCTGAAGGCTCTGATTCAAAGATCGAAGCCGAAATTCCTTTAAGTGGTATATTCTTTATTGTAGCGCTGGATGCACGGGGGATCTCTCCACCTATCGTGCATACCCAAAGCGGAAAGCAGTCTTGAATTTATACAATCAATCTATCAATATTCTACAAGTGCCTATACATATTCATTACCTATCCCCGCCTTCCCTCGCTTCTCATGCTAATTAGCCTTTTGGCACCTTGCGCCTGCGTAGAGCCTCCCAAGAATTGTGGGCAGGGGTCTTTGGGACGTGGGCAGGGGTCTTTGGGAGGAAGACCCCGAGTCTTCCTCACAGTGTACTTTTCACCTTTGGTCAGGAATCTGCTGAATTGGCAGGTTTCTTAATTGCAAGAGCTGGTTGTTGCTAATTCTTCCGTTTGTTGTATCTTTATAATGAATTCCAATGTCCAGTTTCAAGATTTATAGTCCTTACATTCGTTTCTCTGTCCGTCTGCCGCTTCCTTATCATGAGTTCCAGTGTCTTGTTTCGAGATATACAGTCCATGTCTGGGGATTGCCCTTGCCTCCCAAATACCTCCCCAGTACCTCCTTAATCAATCCCCCCTTTTCTTTTCCCATGCAAATTCTTTTGCATCAGATACTTTCTTTATTTACAGTAACACAACAAAGCAGGCATCTAAACAACATGCACACAAATATTCCTAACACTACTAATACGATTAGAGCAATGAATACTTGTTTCAACCATTGGAAATTGGGCAACCAGGAGGTTAACTTAGTCCATAGTTCACTAAAACTCCATGAAAGATCATCTTTACTGATCTCATGTAGGATCCTGGTCTGCTTCCATATTTCTTCCAGGTCGGTAGAGATCCTTCCACTCTGATCTACATACATACAATAACTTGTGTTTATTACTGTACAGACTCCCCCTTGAGTGGCCAGTAACAAGTCTAGGGCCATCCGATTTTGGAATACTACCTGTGATAAACTAGATATCTCTTCTTGTTGAGCCTTTATAGCATCCAGAATTTTGTTTTCTAACTTCTCTATAATTGCAGAAATATTAACTATTGCCTTTTCCAATTCACTCACTCCTAACCATGGGATAAACCATCGCACAAAACTATGAAAAGCGGTGTGTCTCTCTATCAATGGATTGTTAATTTTTCATCTGATTCTCCGGATATGAGTTCTCAAGTAACCTCGAGGCACTACATCACGTACTGTCATATTGGGGACTACCGCTCCAAGAGTGCAAGTTCCCTTCCAATTCTCAGGCAAGACCTTACGGGCTGTATCGTTGCATAGCCAATACCACCCTTTTCCTTCTGGAACCGTCCAGCTGGTTGAATTTGCCCAGCCGCTAGTCGTACTAATATCAATTGTTCAATTACAAGATGTCTGATTTCCCACATAAGTAGTATCCGTATTTATACAATGCTGTTTTCCTATACCCTTAGGCGGGTTACACCTTTGTACACATACATAATAGGATTCTAACGGCATGAAGCTACTCACTTCTAGTTCCAAAACTTCTTAATATTTTCGACCCCAAGATGTGTTTTCCCACAAATTAGTCCAAGATAAGTTTGCAGGCAAGGGAATCCCGATTAACGATACACCCTTATTCCCATGCTGTGGCAGATGGGTGCATACCCAACAGTTCGTCTTATTAGTTACTTGAGAAATTGTTTGTATTAAGGTCAGGTGTAAGTTCTCATCCCAAGTTGCCCACCCCAAATCCGAGAACCGCACCCCTGCAATCATTAGGATCTGGAAAACCGTAATTTTGTTGGTCCAATTGGAGTGGTGGTCTATATCCTCGCCGGGACCTTCTTCACCCTTGAATTGTGGATCCAAGCTGCTTGCTTCTTAATCTTAATGGCGGTGTGTGTTGTCAGTAATACTTGGTATGGTCCCATCCACTTTCCTTCCATTTTTCCTGTAGGAGTTGTCCTGAAAAAGTCTTTATATATATATAATTCCCGAGCTTAAAGGGGTGGATTGGTTGATCCAACCCTCTAGCCCTGGTCCCTAAAACAAATGTATGTACTTTATTTAATTGTTTCTGAAATTCAGTTATATAAGCATATAAATATTCTGATCCTAACTGCGTTAGGTCCTCTCCACTAAATAGAAATTGCTATGGCCTTCCATATAAGATTTTGAAGGGACTCAAATTTCCTTTTATTCTAGGTTTAACTCTAATTCCAAGTAATGCTAAAGGGAGGGATTGAGGCCATGACAAATCAGCTTCTTATCCAATTTTAGCTATTTATTGTTTAATTAAATGGTTCATTTTTTCTACCTGTCCACTTGCCTGTGGTCTATAAGGAGCATGCAGTTGCCAATCTATCTTTAGAATCTTACTTATCTGTTGTACCACTTGCGCACAAAAATGTGAACCTCTATCAGAAGACATTGCTACTAGAATCCCAAAGCATGGTATTATTTCATTTAACAAGACTTTAACCACTTCTCTTGCTTTGTTTGTTTGACAGGGAAAGGCTTCAGGCCTTCCTGAAAACATGTCAGTCAGAACCAGTAAATAATGATACCCCCCTTTTCTAGGGAGTTCTGAAAAATCAATTTGCCACTGTTGCCCCAAATAATTTCCTTTACCGATTATTCCAAATTTTATTCTATCCTTGGTATTGGGGTTATTGTGTAAGCAAATGCTACATTGTTGAGTTACTTGTTTTATCATATCGTCCCACTAATGTCTGACTCAGGCTCTTATGCAGTGTGCCAGCTCCCCAATGCGTTTTATTGTGTTCTGTAAGAACTATGGGCCATGTCAAACTAGAGGGTATTACTATGTGGTTATCTTTTAAATATACTCATCCATCTGGTTTCATTTTACCTTTCAAATCTTCAATTAATTTTAAGTCTTCTTTTGTATAATTTGGATATAGTTTGGATTTTACCGTCTGGTATCAAAGACAATGCCTTCACCTCAGTTATTTCAGCTGCCTGCTTAGCCTCTGCCAATCGATTTCCAATTTCAAAATCGGTGTTCCCCTTTTGGTGTCCCTGACAATGCATGATAGCTACCTTTTCTGGTTGTTTTACAGCCTCTAACAATTTTAAAATTTCTTCAGCATACTTTGTGTTTTCACTGAGCGGTCAGCAATCCGTGTTCTTTCCAAATTGCTCCATGAGCATGTACCACGCCGAATGTATATTTAGAATCTGTCCAAATATTTACCCTTTTTCCCGCTGCCAGTTCCAATGCTCTCGTGAGAGCAACTATCTCCGCCTTTTGAGCTGATGTTCCAGGGGGTAAAGGCTTAGACTCGATTACCTGCTGAGTAGTTGTTATAGCATATCCAGCTTTATGTTGTCTTTGCGTAACAAAACTGCTCCCATCCGTGAACCAAGTTTCTTCCGCATCTTCCATGGGCTCCTCCTTAAGGTCTGGTCGGCTGGAATACACAGTCTCTAGAGTTTCTAAACAATCGTGAATCACAGCTTGTGCCGGAGCATCACTAAGAAAAGAGGCTAGATTCACAATATGAATTATCACAATTTCCATGTTGTCCTGTTCTACCAATATTGCTTGATATTTCAAAATCATCAATTCTTGTTTAAGTTGTTTAAAGACTTTTTGTGCTTCTCCAGTCCAGACTAACTTTGACTGGTTAATCTTTATCAATTCACATAGAGGCTTTACCAATAGTCCATAATTATAAATCCAAAGGCGACACCAACCTGTCATTCCTAAAAAGCTTTGTAGCTCCTTTACCATTTGAGGTTCTGGAGTCCGGCAAATGACTTCCTTATGTTCAGTTCCTAGTTCTCGTTGTCCTTCCGAAATTTCAAATCCCAGATAGGTCACACTTTGTTGAGCCAGCTGGACTTTCTGTCAAGAGACTTGATATCCATTTAAACCCAGAAAATTAAGACAACTTATAGTCCATTGAATCCAACTCCCTTTAGTCTCGGTAGCTATTAAGAGATCATCTACATATTGTAACAAATGTGTCCGGAGGTATCCATGTTTCGAGTTCCCTTGCTAATTGGTTTCCAAAAATAGTGGGGCTATTCTTGAATCCTTGAGGTAGTAATGTCCACGTAAGCTGCGTCTTTCTGCCTGAATCGGGATTTTCCCATTCAAAGGCGAATAGGTTTTGGCTTTCTGTGGCTAAGCCTAGGCAGAAGAAGGCATCTTTTAAATCCAGTACGGTAAACCAGGCTTGACTATTCTTTAATTTAGTCAGCAAAGTATAAGGGTTTGCCACTACTGGATGTATATCCTCAGTGATTTTATTTATGGCCCTCAAATCCTGAACTAGCCTATAACTTTTTCATCTGCCTTTTTAATTGGCAATATGGGTGTATTGTATTCTGATTCGCATTCAATCAATAATCCATACTGTAAAAATTTATTAATTATCTCTTTAATTCCTTTCCTATCTTCTATCCTCAAAGGATATTACTTAACCTTAATGGGTTTCTCTCCTGGCTTTAATTTAATAATTATTAAGGTCACAGTTTTACCTCTTTCAGGGGTTTCAGTAGCCCAAACTCCTGGACATACTTGATCTGTGATCTCTAAAGGTATTTCACTTTTAGGGTCAGTTTGTATTAGTGCCAAGCTTAACACATTTATTAGTTGCTTTTCTCCTATTCTTAATTCCATTTTCCCTTTTTCAAAGACAATTTCTGCTCCTACTTGCTCTAATAAATCTCTACCTAAGAGTGCCCATGAGGAGCTAGGCATAGATAAAAATCTGTGTATGCCCCATTGTTTCCCTAACTTGTACTTCAAAGGTTCACAAAAATAAGCCTTTTCGGTTACACCTTGTCCTGGTTTCAGTTAGAACAGAGTTAATTTTCTTCCTAGTAGCTGGGAGAATGCTATGTTTTGGCTTAGGATGAGAAGAGTGCTGATAACACCCTGATGTTTTAATTGTTGCAGAGCAGTGCTTATACCAAGCCAAGGACACCTCAGCCTTTTGCTCTGTCCTGCCAACAGGCAGGCTGGGGGTGCAGCAAGAGCTGGGAGGGGACAGACCCAGGACAGGTGACCCGAACTAGCCAAAGGGGTATTCCATACCATCTGATGTCAGGCTAAACAATACATAGGGGTGGCTAGCCAGGGGGAGGGGGCCGGACTGCTCGGGGTTAGGCTGGGCATCGGTCAGCAGGTGGTGAGCAATTGCATTGTGCATCACTTGTTTGTACACATTATTAGTAGTGGTACTATTATCATCATTGTATTATTATTATTATTATTATTATTATTATTATTATTATTATTATTATTATTATTATTATTATTATTATTATTATTATTATTATTATTTTGTCTTATTAAACTGTCTTTATCTCAACTCACGGGCTTCACTTTCCATTTCTCTCTCCCGTCCCAGAGAGGGAGGGGGAGGGGGAGCGAACAGCTGCGTGGTGTTTAGCTGTCGGCCGGGTTAAACCACGACACACCTTTTACCCTAACATAATAATTCTGTGAAGGCATTAATGCTTGATTTAGAACTGAATACGTTGCCCCATATCAATAAGAAATTTCACTTCCATTCCTCCCCTAGCTTCATTATAACCAGCGGAGGTACTAGGGTAGATTCCCCAGGTCCCCGTTATTCCTGTTGAAATCAGGGGTCGATTATCCTAGGAAAAGGCTAGTCAATTTGTCCTCCGAAGCCAGGTCCAAACCGTTTTGTTTTATTTATTTATTTATTTATTTATTTTCATTACTTTTCAGAGTTGGTCTAAAAATTCCATAGGGCTTTCTTTTAGACCTTGTTGGAAGCATATTCTCAATTCCCAATTCATCCAGGTTTTAGTATTTACTTAACCGTTCATAATTTTCAGGATGATTTGGGTCTTAGTGGGGGTCGGTCAGGGGAATGCAATTGTCCACAGTTCCCTGAACGGTCCCATCAGCAATCTGAGCTCGCACATGAACTCAGGTTGTTTTAAGAGTTAACTGTTTTTCTGTTTCTGTGACAACTCTCTCGGACCGATCATGGTCCCTTTGCCCTACAGGGCAAACACCCATGATTTTAAGATCTCTGCCTCGGGCAGAGGCAGAACTATTAACATTCCTACATCCTCTTTCCCTGCTCATTCAACTTCAAACACCTTTAACACTTTCAACAACCCTTTTAACACTTCCTTTATCTTTCTCCAGCCTGTACTTCTCTAATGCCAACATCAAAGGCTCAGTCAGGGGCCAACTTAATTCCGTACCTTTTCCCACCAAGATGCTGAAACATCAGTATACAACATTTCATCCTGTTCTGCTTCTCAAAAAAAAACAACATTAACTGTAGCAAAATATTATAGTTTAAAGTTCCATTTAGGGGCCACTTTTCTCCACATTCCAGCTTATAAAGCGGCCACCACTGATTATGATATTTTATCAATGTTTTCCTGTTCACACTTCCACCAGCAGATCCTCCAATATCTTTCCAGTGACTTAAAACACATCCTAACACACTTTTCTTTAAAATTTCACTGCTTGTTTGCCCCCCCAGTTTCCAGTTTACACTTTCAGAATACACATGTTACTTGCAAAAGCGTATCACAAAACGTATCACTCACAAAAATACGGGCACGCATTATCTTTCAGTAGCAATGTCACAAAACTACTATTACCAGCAATATTGCCAAAATCACAATAACAATAGTCAGAGTCAAATTCCACATGCGATAAGTCAGAAAACCGAACTGTGTAACACCGTAACGATATCTTTCTTATAACAATGCCACGAACCTACTATTACCACCAGAAAAATAGCCAAAATCACAGTAACAATAACCAAAGTTAAATACCATACTCCATGAGTCAGAAAACCGAAATAGACAACACAATTCCAGATGGACCTTAAAGCGAGCTCTTTCCTTAAGGTCCCCAAATATACTTATGGTGCTTACCACAAAGTATATACCAAACACTGCCTCGCAGAAGATCACCTTCTGACTTACAGACAGTTCCAGATACAGATGGACCCCAAGGTCCCCAGATATACTTGTGGTACTAACCACAAAGTATATACCAAATACTGTCCTGCAGAAGTCACCTTCTGACTTACTGGACAGTCCCAGATGACCGGTCTACCAGAAAACCAAACCAGAATAAAGAATATACTCACTTACAATGATGGGGTCCTTGTCTGCCTCCGCAGTGATCCGGTGAGTCGAGGAGTCCCTCCGGGAAATCCCGGGGGTACCCTAGGGAGTCCTGTTCCCAGCAGGTCCTGCAGTCCGGCAGAGAGGTCGTCCCATCTGGGGTGCCAGATTGATTCAAAGATCGAAGCCGAAATTCCTTTAAGTGGTATATTCTTTATTGCAGCGCTGGATGCACGGGGGATCTCTCCACCTATCGTGCATACCCAAAGCGGAAAGCAGTCTTGAATTTATACAATCAATCTATCAATATTCTACAAGTGCCTATACATATTCATTACCTATCCCCGCCTTCCCTCGCTTCTCATGCTAATTAGCCTTTTGGCACCTTGCGCCTGCGTAGAGCCTCCCAAGAATTGTGGGCAGGGGTCTTTGGGATGTGGGCAGGGGTCTTTGGGAGGAAGACCCCGAGTCTTCCTCACAGTGTACTTTTCACCTTTGGTCAGGAATCTGCTGAATTGGCAGGTTTCTTAATTGCAAGAGCTGGTTGTTGCTAATTCTCCCGTTTGTTGTATCTTTATAATGAATTCCAATGTCCAGTTTCAAGATTTATAGTCCTTACATTCGTTTCTCTGTCCGTCTGCCGCTTCCTTATCATGAGTTCCAGTGTCTTGTTTCGAGATATACAGTCCATGTCTGGGGATTGCCCTTGCCTCCCCAATACCTCCCCAGTACCTCCTTAATCAGCTCGTAGTCTTCCTCTCCCCCTTTGTACTTACTTGGCACCATACCAATGTATGAGATTAGAACTGGTGAGAAAACAAAAAGACCTCCACACGGACTTTAGAAGTCTCAGTTACACTCTCACACACAAACACTAGCAACCGCACCTTTACCTAACCGGACGGTATCTTACGAATCAGTCGTATTCATCCAGAATCCAACTGGACGGTATCCAGAAGCATCTCTGCTGTCTTCGTCTGGGATCGAACCAGACGGTATCCACAAACGACTGTCCTCTTCATCCGGTTGGATTCCGGACACCGGAATCCAACCGAACGGTATCGAAACGACCTTGTCGTCTTCGTCCGGATCTTCGCGCGCAGAATTACAGGCAAAAAACAGCCAGCAAGGGAGCTCAAAAAAAAACCAAAACAAATTCTTTGCTTACCTTTATTCAGGTTCAGGATGGCATTAGTCCCGATCTGACTCAAACAGGAGCCACCAAATGGTGGGGCGCCTCTCCTAGATTAAATCAGAATTCAGGAACTATAGCCATCCCGGACGAGCCCCAAAATTGTTATAAATGGCTCAGGATTCAAATTAGGATTAAATAAAAAAATAGGATTTATTGAAAGAATATAAAGGAATAGAGGTAAGCAAACAGCGCTGGGTGCACCGGGAGTCTCCGCTCCACCAGGACGCACACCAGTTACATCAAGCAGCTGATTTTTATGCTCCTAGACTAATACATATTCATTACTACTTCTAAGAAAAAATAGATTATTAAAATTAGCTTCCGGGGTGCAGTCTCTCCTACTGGAGCATGCGCAGTCTCCTCTGGGGTCTCTTCTGGGGGTCTCTAGGGGTCTTTCATGCTGAAGGCTCGTAGTCTTCCTCTCCCCCTTTGTACTTACTTGGCACCATACCAAGTTTATAGAACATTCTCTTCAAGACTTGTCTCCCAGCCGTCCTTCAGCTTCTTTTTCCTTCCTCTTAATCTCTCGGCCCCCCTAACCAGATACCAAAGATCCGCATAGTATCCCATAACAGTCACTAGTTGTTATCAGTTGTTCTGAAACTCCCAGACATCAAACACAAACAGCTTCACGAGTAATTAAAACATTCTTCCCCAGCCATTCACAGACACATCTATAGCAGTGTTAGAAATAGAAGTCCGGAATAACAAAAGCAAACAGGTTCATAAATTTAAGGAGTGATAAATTGACTAGAATGAGGGGGAGACTGGGACACACTGCAGCTGAGGTTAAAGAATTAAATTGCCAGTGCAGGGCCCAGAGGCAGACAGGATTCAAACAGAATTGTTCTTTATGGACACGAATTGTTAAAACATTCCTCACACCCTTATCATAAGCCATACAACAACAGTTACATGTACACTTACGCTTGCACTTACCCTAGCAATTACTCGTACAATTACTCTTAACCTTACTATTAAGCTAACCCTAAACCTTACCCTTATCCTAACACTTACCCTTATCCCAAACCTTACCCTTTTTGCTACACTTACCCTTTGCCTAATTCTAAACCTTACCCTAACCCTCACCCTTACCCTTACCATTATACTTACTTTTACCCTTGACCTAAACCTTACCCCAATCCTTACCCTGACCCTTACATTAACCCTAACCCTTACCCTAACCCTTACTCTAATCCTAACCCTTAACCTAAACCTTACACTTAATCTTACCTTTAACCTTACCCTTAAACTAATACATACTCTTACCTTTCCCTCACCATAACCCTAAAATTAACCGTAACCATTACCTGAACACTTATCCTTACCTAACCCTAACCCTTACTCTAACTTTTACCCGGACCCGGACCCTTAGACTTCCCCTTCCCCTTCCCCTTACTCTTCCCCTTACCCTAACCCTTACCCTTACACTTACGGTTACCATTTACCTTACCCTTACCCTAACACTTAACCTTAACCTAACCCTAACCCTAAACCTTACCTGAACCCTTACCCTGACCCTTACATTAACCCTAACCCTAAAACTTAACCTTAACCTTACCCTTAACCTTAACCTAATACTTACCCTTACTTTTCCCTCACCCTAACCCTAAAATTAACCCTAACCATTACCCTTACCCTAACCCTTACTCTAACCCTTACCCTTACCATAACGCATACTCTAACACATACTTCTACCCGTAACCGTACCCTTACCGTAACCCTTACCCTTACCGTTACCGTTACCCTTACCCTTACCGTTACCCTTACCATTACCCTTAACCTAACCCTAAACCTTACCCTTATCCTAACACTTACCCTTACCGTAAACCTTACCCTTTCTGCTACACTTACCCTTAGCCTAAATCTAAACCTTACACTTACCCTTAGCCTAACCCTCGCCCTTACCGTTACCCATACCCTTATTCTTACCCTTACCGTAACCCTTACCTTTACACTTACGGTTACCATTAACCTTACCCTTACCCTAACACTTATCCTGAACCTAACCCTTACCCTAAACCTTACCCCAACCCTTACCCTGACCCTTACATTAACCCTAACCCTTACCCTAAACCTTACCCTTACTCTTAACCTTAACCTTACCCTTAACATTCACCTAATACTTACGCATACGTTTTCCTGACTTTAACCCTAAAACTAACCCTAACCATTACCCTAACACTTAACCTTACCCTAACCCTAACCCTTACTCTAACCCTTACCCTGACCTGTACCCTTACCCTTACCCTTACCCTTATACTCACCCTAATTCTTACCCATACCATAACCCATACCCTAACACATATTTGTACCCTTAACCTTACCGTTACCCTTAACCTTACCCTTATCCTTGCTCTATCCGTTCCCCTTACGCTTACCCTTAACATAAACCTTACCCTTGACCTTACCCTTACCATAAGCCATACAACAACACTTACATGTACACTTACGCTTGCACTTACCCTAGCAATTACTCGTACAATTACCCTTAACCTTACTATTAAGCTAACCCTAAACCTTACCCTTATCCTAACACTTACCCTTATCCTAAACCTTACCCTTTCTGCTACACTTACCCTTTGCCTAATTCTAAACCTTACCCGAACCCTCACCCTTACCTAAATCTAACTAAAATCTAACCATTACCCTAACCCCTCACCCTTACAATATACATATATTTACCCTTTACCTAAACCTTTACCCCAACCCTTACCTTGACCCTTACATTAACCCTAATCCTTACACTAAACCTTACACTTACTCTTAACCTTAACCTTAGCTGTAACCTAATACTTACTCTTACGTTTCCCTCACCCTAAACCTAAAATTAGCCTAACCATTACCCTAACACTTACCCTTACTCTAACCCTTACCATGAACTTAAGTTTAAGTGTTAGGATAACGGTAACCTTAAGGGTGACCTTTAAGCTTATCCTTAATGTTTATGGTTAGGTTAAGGGTGATTGTACGAGTAATTACTAGGATAAGTGTAAGCGTAAGTGTACATGTAAGTGTTGATGTATGGCTTATGGTAAGGGTAAGGTAAAGGGTAAGGTTTATGTTAAGGGAAAGTGTAAGAGTAACGGATAGAATAAGGGTAAGTGTAACGGTTAAGTGTTAGGGTAATGGTTAGGGTTAATTTTAGGATTAGGGTGAGAAAAATGTAAGGTTAAGTACTAGCTTAAGGTTAAGGGTAAGGTTAAGGTTAAGAGTAAGTGTAAGGTTTAGGTTAAGGGTTAGGGTTAATGTAAGGTTCAGGGAAAGGTTTGGGGTAAGGTTTAGGGTTAGGTTCAGCTTAAGGGTAAGGGTTGGGGTAAGGTTAAGGGTATGGATAAGGATAAGTGTAAGGGATAGGGTAAGGGTAAGGGTTAGCGTAAGGGTAAGATTAATGGTAAGGTTTATGTTAAGGGTAAGCGTAAGGGTAACGGATAGAGTAACCGTAAGGGTAACGGTAAGGTTAAGGGTAAAAACATGTGTTAGGGTATGGGTTATGGTATGGGTAAGAGTTAGGGTAATGTAAGGGTAAGGGTGAGTGTAAGGGTATGGGTCAGGGTAAGGGTTAGAGTAAGGGTTAGGGTTAGGGTAAGGGTAAGTGTTAGAATAATGGTTAGGGTTAATTTTAGGGTTAGGGTGAGGGAAACGTAAGGGTAAGTATTGGGTTAAGGTAAGGGTAAGTGTAAGGTTTAGATTTAGGCTAATGGTAAATGTAGCAGAAAGGGTAAGGTTTACGATAAGGGTAAGTGTTAGGGTAAGGGTAAGGTTTAGGGTAACATAAAGGGTAAGGATTACGGTAAGGGTAAGGGTACGGGTAGAATTTGTTAGAATATGGCTTATGGTAAGGGTAAGGTTTAGGGTAAGAGTAAGTGTAAGTGTATGTGTAAGGGTACGGGTCATTGTAAGGGTTAGAGTAAGGGTTAGGGTAAGGGTAGGTGTTAGGGTAATGGTTAGGGTTAATTTTAGGGTTAGGGTGAGGGAAACGGAAGGGTAAGTATTAGGTTAAGGTTAAGGGTAAGGTTAAGGTTAAGAGTAAGTGTAAGTTTTAGGGTAAGGGTAAGGGTTAATGTAAGGGTCAGGGTAAGGGTTAAGGTAAGGTTTAGGGTTAGAGTTAGGTTAAGGTTAAGGTTTAGGGTAAGGGTAAGTTATATGTATAAGGATAAGTGTAAGGGTAAGTGTTAGGGTAAGTGTAAGGATAAGGATAAGTGTACAAGTCAGGGTAAGGTTTAGAGTTAGGATTAGGGTTTGGGTTAGGGTAAGGGTAAGTGTTAGGGTAATGGTTAGGGTTAATTTTAGGTGTATGGTGACGGATAAGAAAGGGTAAGTAGTAGGTTAAGGTTAAGCGTAAGGTTAAGGTTAAGAGTAAGTGTAAGTTTTAGGGTACGGTTTAGGGTTAATGTAAGGGTCAGGGTAAGTGTTTGGGTAAGATTTAGGGTTAGGGTAAGAGTAAGTATATGGGTAATGGTAAGGGTAAGTGTTAGGGTTAGGGTAAGTGTAAGGTTTAGATTTAGGCTAAGGGTAAGTGTAGCAGAAAGGGTAAGGGTTACGGTAAGTGTAAGTGTAAGGATAAGGTTAAGGTTTAGGCTTACGTTAAGGGTAAGGGTAATGCTTTGGTAAGGGTAAGAGTAAGGGTAAAGGTAAGGGTTACGGTAAGGGTAAGGGTACTGGTAGAAGTATGTGTTAGAGTATGGCTTATGGTAAGGGTACAAGTAGCTCCCCCCCCAGAGACAGGACCCAAAGGTGTACAACCAGTTCCCAACACCCCTGAGACACAGGCCCCAACCGCCCCGCCAGACACAGCGACCCAAATTCTACAAGCAGCTCCCAACCCCTGCCAGGCAGGCCCCCTACCCTATACAAGCAGCTCCCAACCCTCCCCCCCCCCCCCCCCGAGGGAGGCCCCAAAGGTGTAGAGTCAGCTCCCAACCCCCTCAATGCTGGCCCCTAGGGTCTACAAGCAGCTCCCCCCTTGCCCCCAGATACCGGCCCCCAGACACAGACCCCAAAAGCCTAATCACAGGCCCTGAACTCTAGAGGCAGGCTCCAAAACCCAGGACAAAGCCCCAGTGGTTCGAGACAGGGCCCAAATCCCAGACACAGGCCCCAAACGCTAAACATATGCCAAAAGAAGTATTAGTGCTGGTGCCAAATGTTACGGACAGGCCCAAAAGCCCGAGATGCTCAAGGCTGAGACGTAACTTGGCTTTCTGAATTACTGGAAAGCAGCTTTCATTCTCAGATAATTGTGTGCAGGCTGATTAAGGAGGTATTGGGGAGGCAAGGACAATCCCCAGACAAGGACTGTATATCTCGAAACAAGACACTGGAACTCATGATAAGGAAGCGGCAGGCGGACAGAGAAACGAATGTAAGGACTATAACTCTCGAAACTGGACATTGGAATTCATTATAAAGATACAACAAACGGGAGAATTGGCAACAACCAGCTCTTGCAATTAAGAAACATGCCAATTCAGCAGATTCCTGACCAAAGGTGAAAAGTACACTGTGAGGAAGACTCGGGGTCTTCCTCCCAAAGACCCCTGCCCACGTCCCAAAGACCCCTGCCCACAATTCTTGGAAGGCTCTGCGCAGGCGCAAGGTGCCAAAAGGCTAATTAGCATGAGAAGCGAGGGAAGGCGGGGATAGGTAATGCATATGTATAGGTGCTTGTAGAATATTGATAGATTGATTGTATAAATTCAAGACTGCTTTCTGCTTTGGGTATGCACGATAGGTGGAGAGATCCCCCGTGCATCCAGCGCTGCAATAAAGAATATACCACTTAAAGGAATTTCGGCTTCGATCTTTGAATCAATTTGGCAACCCAGATGGGACAACCTCTCTGCCGGACTGCAGGACCTGCTGGGAACAGGACTCCCTAGGGTACCCCCGGGATTTCCCGGAGGGACTCCTCGACTCACCGGATCACTGCGGAGGCAGACAAGGACCCCATCATTGTAAGTGAGTATATTCTTTATTCTGGTTTGGTTTTCTGGTAGACCGGTCATCTGGAACTGTCTGTAAGTCAGAAGGTGATCTTCTGCGAGGCAGTGTTTGGTATATACTTTGTGGTTAGCACCATAAGTACATGTTTGGGGACCTTAAGGAAGGAGCTCGCTTTAAGGTCCATCTGGAATTGTGTTGTCTATTTCGGTTTTCTGACTCATGGAGTATGGTATTTAACTCTGGTTATTGTTACTGCGATTTTGGCTATTTTCCTGGTGGTAATAGTAGGTTCGTGGCATTGTTATAAGAAAGATATCGTTACGGTGTTACACAGTTTGGTTTTCTGACTTATCGCATGTGGAATTTGACTCTGACTATTGTTACTGTGATTTTGGCAATATTGCTGGTAATAGTAGTTTTGTGACATCGCTACTGAAAGATATTGCGTGCCCGTATTTTTGTGAGTGATACGTTTTGTGATACGCTTTTGTAAGTAACATGTGTATTCTGAAAGTGTAAACTGGAAACTGGGGGGGCAAACAAGCAGTGAAATTTTAAAGAAAAGTGTGTTAGGATGTGTTTTAAGTCACTGGAAGGATATTGGAGGATCTGCCGGTGGAAGTGTGAACAGGAAAACATTGATAAAATATCGTAATCAGTGGTGGCCGCTTTATAAGCTGGAATGTGGAGAAAAGTGGCCCCTAAATGGAACTTTAAACTATAATATTTTGCTACAGTTAATGTTGTTTTTTGAGAAGCAGAACAGGATGAAATGTTGTATACTGATGTTTCAGCATCTTGGTGGGAAAAGGTAGGGAATTAAGTTGGCCCCTGACTGAACCTTTGATGTTGGCATTAGAGAAGTACAGGCTGGAGAAAGATAAAGGAAGTGTTAAAAGGGTTGTTGAAAGTGTTAAAGGTGTTTGAAGTTGAATGAGCAGGGAAAGAGGATGTAGGAATGTTAATAGTTCTGCCTCTGCCCGAGGCAGAGATCTTAAAATCATGGGTGTTAGCCCTTTAGGGCAAAGGGACCATGATCGGTCCGAGAGAGTTGTCACAGAAACAGAAAAGAGGTACACTCTTAAAACAACCTGAGTTCATGTGCGAGCTCAGATTGCTGATGGGACCGTTCAGGGAACTGTGGACAATTGCATTCCCCTGACCGACCCCCACTAAGACCCAAATCATCCTGAAAATCATGAACGGTTAAGTAAATACTAAAACCTGGATGAATTGGGAATTGAGAATATGCTTCCAACAAGGTCTAAAAGAAAGCCCTATGGAATTTTTGGACCAACTCTGAAATGTAATGAAAATAAATAAATAAATAAATAAATAAATAAATAAATAAATAAAACAAAACGGTTTGGACCTGGCTTTGGAGGACAAATTGACTAGCCTTTTCCTAGGGTAATCAACCCCTGATTTCAACAGGAATAACGGGGACCTGGGGAATCTACCCTAGCGGATCCTCCACTGGTTATAATGAAGCTAGGGGAGGAATGGAAGTGAAATTTCTTATTGCTATGGGGCAACGTATTCAGTTCTAAATCAAGCATTAATGCCTTCACAGAATTATTATGTTAGGGTAAAAGGTGTGTCGTGGTTTAACCCGGCCGGCAGCTAAACACCACGCAGCTGTTCGCTCCCCCTCCCCCTCCCTCTCTGGGACGGGGGAGAGAAATGGAAAGTGAAGCCTGTGAGTTGAGATAAAGACAGTTTAATAAGACAAAATAATAATAATAATAATAATAATAATAATAATAATAATAATAATAATAATAATAAGAAGAAGAAGAAGAAGAAGAAGAAGAAGAAGAAGAAGAAGAAGAAGAACAATAATAATAACAATAATAATAACAATAATAATAATACAATGATGATAATAGTACCACTACTAATAATGTGTACAAACAAGTGATGCACAATGCAATTGCTCACCACCCGCTGACCGATGCCCAGCCTAACCCCGAGCAGTCCGGCCCCCTCCCCCTGGCTAGCCACCCCTATGTATTGTTTAGCCTGACGTCAGATGCTATGGAATACCCCTTTGGCTAGTTTGGGTCACCTGTCCTGGGTCTGTCCCCTCCCAGCTCTTACTGCACCCCCAGCCTGCCTGTTGGCAGGACAGAGCAAGAAGCTGAGATGTCCTTGGCTTGGTATAAGCATTGCTCTGCAACAATTGAAACATCGGGGTGTTATCAGCACTCTTCTCATCCTAAGCCAAAACATAGCATTCTCCCAGCTACTAGGAAGAAAATTAACTCTGTTCTAACTGAAACCAGGACAAGGTGTAACCGAAAAGGCTTATTTTTGTGAACCTTTGAAGTACAAGTTAGGGAAACAATGGGGCATACACAGATTTTTATCTATGCCTAGCTCCTCATGGGCACTCTTAGGTAGAGATTTATTAGAGCAAGTAGGAGCAGAAATTGTCTTTGAAAAAGGGAAAATGGAATTAAGAACAGGAGAAGAACAACTAATAAATGTGTTAAGCTTGGCACTAATACAAACTGACCCTAAAAGTGAAATACCTTTAGAGATCACAGATCAAGTATGTCCAGGAGTTTGGGCTACCGAAGTCCCTGGAAGAGCTAAAAATGTGACCTTAATAATTATTAAATTAAAGCCAGGAGAGAAACCCGTTAAGGTTAAGTAATATCCTTTGAGGACAGAAGATAGGAAAGGAATTAAAGAGATAATTGATCAATTTTTACAGTATGGATTATTGATTGAATGCGAATCAGAATCCAATGCACCCATATTGCCAATTAAAAAGGCAGATGAAAAAGCTATAGGCTAGTTCAGGATTTGAGGGCCATAAATAAAATCACTGAGGATATACATCCAGTAGTGGCAAACCCTTATACTTTGCTGACTAAATTAAAGAATAGTCAAGTCTGGTTTACCGTACTGGATTTAAAAGATGCCTTCTTCTGCCTAGGCTTAGCCACAGAAAGCCAAAACCTATTCGCCTTTGAATGGGAAAATCCCGATTCAGGCAGAAAGACGCAGCTTACGTGGACATTACTACCTCAAGGATTCAAGAATAGCCCCACTAATTTTGGAAACCAATTAGCAAGGGAACTCGAAACATGGATACCTCCGGACACTGAAGGTGCTTTGTTACAATATGTAGATGATCTCTTAATAGCTACCGAGACTAAAGGGAGTTGGATTCAATGGACTATAAGTCGTCTTAATTTTCTGGGTTTAAATGGATATCAAGTCTCTTGACAGAAAGTCCAGCTGGCTCAACAAAGTGTGACCTATCTGGGATTTGACATTTCGGAAGGACAACGAGAACTAGGAACTGAACATAAGGAAGTCATTTGCCAGACTCCAGAACCTCAAATGGTAAAGGAGCTACAAAGCTTTTTAGGAATGACAGGTTGGTGTCGCCTTTGGATTTATAATTATGGACTATTGGTAAAGCCTCTATGTGAATTGATAAAGATTAACCAGTCAAAGTTAGTCTGGACTGGAGAAGCACAAAAAGTCTTTAAACAACTTAAACAAGAATTGATGATTTTGAAATATCAAGCAATATTGGTAGAACAGGACGACGTGGAAATTGTGATAATTCATATTGTGAATCTAGCCTCTTTTCTTAGTGATGCTCCGGCACAAGCTGTGATTCACGATTGTTTAGAAACTCTAGAGACTGTGTATTCCAGCCGACCAGACCTTAAGGAGGAGCCCATGGAAGACGCGGAAGAAACTTGGTTCACGGATGGGAGCAGTTTTGTTTCGCAAAGACAACGTAAAGCTGGATATGCTATAACAACTACTCAGCAGGTAATCGAGTCTAAGCCTTTACCCCCTGGAACATCAGCTCAAAAGGCGGAGATAGTTGCTCTCACGAGAGCATTGGAACTGGCAGCGGGAAAAAGGGTAAATATTTGGACAGATTCTAAATATACATTCGGCGTGGTACATGCTCATGGAGCACTTTGGAAAGAACATGGATTGCTGACCGCTCAGTGAAAACACAAAGTATGCTGAAGAAATTTTAAAATTGTTAGAGGCTGTAAAACAACCAGAAAAGGTAGCTATCATGCATTGTCAGGGACACCAAAAGGGGAACACCGATTTTGAAATTGGAAAATCGATTGGCAGAGGCTAAGCAGGCAGCTGAAATAACTGAGGTGAAGGCATTGTCTTTGATACCAGACGGTAAAATCCAAACTATATCCAAATTATACAAAAGAAGACTTAAAATTAATTGAAGATTTGAAAGGTAAAATGAAACCAGATGGATGAGTATATTTAAAAGATAACCCCATAGTAATACCCTCTAGTTTGACATGGCCCATAGTTCTTACAGAACACAATAAAACGCATTGGGGAGCTGGCACACTGCATAAGAGCCTGAGTCAGACATTAGTGGGACGATATGATAAAACAAGTAACTCAACAATGTAGCATTTGCTTACACAATAACCCCAATACCAAGGATAGAATAAAATTTGGAATAATCGGTAAAGGAAATTATTTGGGGCAACAGTGGCAAATTGATTTTTCAGAACTCCCTAGAAAAGGGGGGTATCATTATTTACTGGTTCTGACTGACACGTTTTCAGGAAGGCCTGAAGCCTTTCCCTGTCGAACAACCAAAGCAAGAGAAGTGGTTAAAGTCTTGTTAAATGAAATAATACCATGCTTTGGGATTCTAGTAGCAATGTCTTCTGATAGAGTTTCACATTTTTGTGCACAAGTGGTAGAACAGATAAGTAAGATTCTAAAGATAGATTGGCAACTGCATACTCCTTATAGACCACAGGCAAGTGGACAGGTAGAAAAAATGAACCATTTAATTAAACAATAAATAGCTAAAATTGGATAAGAAGCTGATTTGTCATGGCCTCAATCCCTCCCTTTAGCATTACTTGGAATTAGAGTTAAACCTAGAATAAAAGGAAATTTGAGTCCCTTCAAAATCTTATATGGAAGGCCATAGCAATTTCTATTTAGTGGAGAGGACCTAACGCAGTTAGGATCAGAATATTTATATGCTTATATAACTGAACTTCAGAAACAATTAAATAAAGTACATACATTTGTTTTAGGGACCAGGGCTAGAGGGTTGGATCAACCAATCCACCCCTTTAAGCTCGGGGATTATATATATATAAAGACTTTTTCAGGACAACCCGTGCAGGAAAAATGGAAGGAAAGTGGATGGGACCACACCAAGTATTACTGACAACACACACCGCCATTAAGATTAAGAAGCAAGCAGCTTGGATCCACAATTCAAGGGTGAAGAAGGCCCCGGCGAGGATATGGACCACCACTCCAATTGGACCAACAAAATTACGGTTTTCCAGATCCTAATGATTGCAGGGGTGCGGTTCTCGGATTTGGGGTGGGCAACTTGGGATGAGAACTTACACCTGACCTTAATACAAACAATTTCTCAAGTAACTAATAAGACGAACTGTTGGGTATGCACCCATCTGCCACAGCATGGGAATAAGGGTGTATCGTTAATTGGGATTCCCTTGCCTGCAAACTTATCTTGGACTAATTTGTGGGAAAACACATCTTGGGGTCGAAAATATTAAGCAGTTTTGGAACTAGAAGTGAGTAGCTTCTTGCCGTTAGAATCCTATTATGTGTGTGTACAAAGGTGTAACCCGCCTAAGGGTATAGGAAAACAGCATTGTATGAATACGGATACTACTTATGTGGGAAATCAGACATCTTGTAATTGAACAATTGATATTAGTACGACTAGCGGCTGGGCAAATCCAACCAGCTGGACGGTTCCAGAAGGAAAAGGGTGGTATTGGCTATGCAATGATACAGCCCGTAAGGTCTTGCCTGAGAATTGGAAGGGAACTTGCACTCTTGGAGCGGTAGTCCCCAATATGACAGTACATGATGTAGTGCCTCGAGGTTACTTGAGAAATCATATCCGGAGAATCAGATGAAAAATTAACAATCCATTGGTAGAGAGACACACCCCTTTTCATAGTTTTGTGCGATGGTTTATCCCATGGTTAGGAGTGAGTGAATTGGAAAAGGCAATAGTTAATATTTCTGCAATTATAGAGAAGTTAGAAAACAAAATTCTGGATGCTATAAAGGCTCAACAAGAAGAGATATCTAGTTTATCACAGGTAGTATTCCAAAATCGGATGGCCCTAGACTTGTTACTGGCCACTCAAGGGGGAGTCTGTACAGTAATAAACACAAGTTGTTGTATGTATGTAGATCAGAGTGGAAGGATCTCTACCGACCTGGAAGAAATATGGAAGCAGACCAGGATCCTACATGAGATCAGTAAAGATGATCTTTCATGGAGTTTTAGTGAACTATGGACTAAGTTAACCTCCTGGTTGCCCAATTTCCAATGGTTGAAACAAGTATTCATTGCTCTAATCGTATTAGTAGTGTTAGGAATATTTGTGTGCATGTTGTTTAGATGCCTGCTTTGTTGTGTTACTGTAAATAAAGAAAGTATCTGATGCAAAAGAATTTGCATGGGAAAAGAAAAGGGGGGATTGATTAAGGAGGTATTGGGGAGGCAAGGACAATCCCCAGACAAGGACTGTATATCTCGAAACAAGACACTGGAACTCATGATAAGGAAGCGGCAGGCGGACAGAGAAACGAATGTAAGGACTATAACTCTCGAAACTGGACATTGGAATTCATTATAAAGATACAACAAACGGGAGAATTGGCAACAACCAGCTCTTGCAATTAAGAAACATGCCAATTCAGCAGATTCCTGACCAAAGGTGAAAAGTACACTGTGAGGAAGACTCGGGGTCTTCCTCCCAAAGACCCCTGCCCACGTCCCAAAGACCCCTGCCCACAATTCTTGGAAGGCTCTGCGCAGGCGCAAGGTGCCAAAAGGCTAATTAGCATGAGAAGCGAGGGAAGGCGGGGATAGGTAATGCATATGTATAGGTGCTTGTAGAATATTGATAGATTGATTGTATAAATTCAAGACTGCTTTCTGCTTTGGGTATGCACGATAGGTGGAGAGATCCCCCGTGCATCCAGCGCTGCAATAAAGAATATACCACTTAAAGGAATTTCGGCTTCGATCTTTGAATCAATTTGGCGACCCAGATGGGACAACCTCTCTGCCGGACTGCAGGACCTGCTGGGAACAGGACTCCCTAGGGTACCCCCGGGATTTCCCGGAGGGACTCCTCGACTCACCGGATCACTGCGGAGGCAGACAAGGACCCCATCATTGTAAGTGAGTATATTCTTTATTCTGGTTTGGTTTTCTGGTAGACCGGTCATCTGGAACTGTCTGTAAGTCAGAAGGTGATCTTCTGCGAGGCAGTGTTTGGTATATACTTTGTGGTTAGCACCATAAGTACATGTTTGGGGACCTTAAGGAAGGAGCTCGCTTTAAGGTCCATCTGGAATTGTGTTGTCTATTTCGGTTTTCTGACTCATGGAGTATGGTATTTAACTCTGGTTATTGTTACTGCGATTTTGGCTATTTTCCTGGTGGTAATAGTAGGTTCGTGGCATTGTTATAAGAAAGATATCGTTACGGTGTTACACAGTTTGGTTTTCTGACTTATCGCATGTGGAATTTGACTCTGACTATTGTTACTGTGATTTTGGCAATATTGCTGGTAATAGTAGTTTTGTGGCATCGCTACTGAAAGATATTGCGTGCCCGTATTTTTGTGAGTGATACGTTTTGTGATACGCTTTTGTAAGTAACATGTGTATTCTGAAAGTGTAAACTGGAAACTGGGGGGGCAAACAAGCAGTGAAATTTTAAAGAAAAGTGTGTTAGGATGTGTTTTAAGTCACTGGAAAGATATTGGAGGATCTGCCGGTGGAAGTGTGAACAGGAAAACATTGATAAAATATCGTAATCAGTGGTGGCCGCTTTATAAGCTGGAATGTGGAGCAAAGTGGCCCCTAAATGGAACTTTAAACTATAATATTTTGCTACAGTTAATGTTGTTTTTTGAGAAGCAGAACAGGATGAAATGTTGTATACTGATGTTTCAGCATCTTGGTGGGAAAAGGTAGGGAATTAAGTTGGCCCCTGACTGAACCTTTGATGTTGGCATTAGAGAAGTACAGGCTGGAGAAAGATAAAGGAAGTGTTAAAAGGGTTGTTGAAAGTGTTAAAGGTGTTTGAAGTTGAATGAGCAGGGAAAGAGGATGTAGGAATGTTAATAGTTCTGCCTCTGCCCGAGGCAGAGATCTTAAAATCATGGGTGTTAGCCCTTTAGGGCAAGGGACCGTGATCGGTCCGAGAGAGTTGTCACAGAAACAGAAAAGAGGTACACTCTTAAAACAACCTGAGTTCATGTGCGAGCTCAGATTGCTGATGGGACCGTTCAGGGAACTGTGGACAATTGCATTCCCCTGACCGACCCCCACTAAGACCCGAATCATCCTGAAAATCATGAACGGTTAAGTAAATACTAAAACCTGGATGAATTGGGAATTGAGAATATGCTTCCAACAAGGTCTAAAAGAAAGCCCTATGGAATTTTTGGACCAACTCTGAAATGTAATGAAAATAAATAAATAAATAAATAAATAAATAAATAAATAAATAAAACAAAACGGTTTGGACCTGGCTTTGGAGGACAAATTGACTAGCCTTTTCCTAGGGTAATCAACCCCTGATTTCAACAGGAATAACGGGGACCTGGGGAATCTACCCTAGCGGATCCTCCACTGGTTATAATGAAGCTAGGGGAGGAATGGAAGTGAAATTTCTTATTGCTATGGGGCAACGTATTCAGTTCTAAATCAAGCATTAATGCCTTCACAGAATTATTATGTTAGGGTAAAAGGTATGTCATAGTTTAACCCGGCCGGCAGCTAAACACCACGCAGCTGTTCGCTCCCCCTCCCCCTCCCTCTCTGGGACGGGGGAGAGAAATGGAAAGTGAAGCCTGTGAGTTGAGATAAAGACAGTTTAATAAGACAAAATAACAATAATAATAATAATAATAATAACAATAATAATAATAATAATAATAACAATAATAATAATAATAACAATAATAATAATAATAACAATAATAATAATACAATGATGATAATAGTACCACTACTAATAATGTGTACAAACAAGTGATGCACAATGCAATTGCTCACCACCCGCTGACCGATGCCCAGCCTAACCCCGAGCAGTCCGGCCCCCTCCCCCTGGCTAGCCACCCCTATGTATTGTTTAGCCTGACGTCAGATGCTATGGAATACCCCTTTGGCTAGTTTGGGTCACCTGTCCTGGGTCTGTCCCCTCCCAGCTCTTACTGCACCCCCAGCCTGCCTGTTGGCAGGACAGAGCAAGAAGCTGAGATGTCCTTGGCTTGGTATAAGCATTGCTCTGCAACAATTGAAACATCGGGGTGTTATCAGCACTCTTCTCATCCTAAGCCAAAACATAGCATTCTCCCAGCTACTAGGAAGAAAATTAACTCTGTTCTAACTGAAACCAGGACAAGGTGTAACCGAAAAGGCTTATTTTTGTGAACCTTTGAAGTACAAGTTAGGGAAACAATGGGGCATACACAGATTTTTATCTATGCCTAGCTCCTCATGGGCACTCTTAGGTAGAGATTTATTAGAGCAAGTAGGAGCAGAAATTGTCTTTGAAAAAGGGAAAATGGAATTAAGAACAGGAGAAGAACAACTAATAAATGTGTTAAGCTTGGCACTAATACAAACTGACCCTAAAAGTGAAATACCTTTAGAGATCACAGATCAAGTATGTCCAGGAGTTTGGGCTACCGAAGTCCCTGGAAGAGCTAAAAATGTGACCTTAATAATTATTAAATTAAAGCCAGGAGAGAAACCCGTTAAGGTTAAGTAATATCCTTTGAGGACAGAAGATAGGAAAGGAATTAAAGAGATAATTGATCAATTTTTACAGTATGGATTATTGATTGAATGCGAATCAGAATCCAATGCACCCATATTGCCAATTAAAAAGGCAGATGAAAAAGCTATAGGCTAGTTCAGGATTTGAGGGCCATAAATAAAATCACTGAGGATATACATCCAGTAGTGGCAAACCCTTATACTTTGCTGACTAAATTAAAGAATAGTCAAGTCTGGTTTACCGTACTGGATTTAAAAGATGCCTTCTTCTGCCTAGGCTTAGCCACAGAAAGCCAAAACCTATTCGCCTTTGAATGGGAAAATCCCGATTCAGGCAGAAAGACGCAGCTTACGTGGACATTACTACCTCAAGGATTCAAGAATAGCCCCACTAATTTTGGAAACCAATTAGCAAGGGAACTCGAAACATGGATACCTCCGGACACTGAAGGTGCTTTGTTACAATATGTAGATGATCTCTTAATAGCTACCGAGACTAAAGGGAGTTGGATTCAATGGACTATAAGTCGTCTTAATTTTCTGGGTTTAAATGGATATCAAGTCTCTTGACAGAAAGTCCAGCTGGCTCAACAAAGTGTGACCTATCTGGGATTTGACATTTCGGAAGGACAACGAGAACTAGGAACTGAACATAAGGAAGTCATTTGCCAGACTCCAGAACCTCAAATGGTAAAGGAGCTACAAAGCTTTTTAGGAATGACAGGTTGGTGTCGCCTTTGGATTTATAATTATGGACTATTGGTAAAGCCTCTATGTGAATTGATAAAGATTAACCAGTCAAAGTTAGTCTGGACTGGAGAAGCACAAAAAGTCTTTAAACAACTTAAACAAGAATTGATGATTTTGAAATATCAAGCAATATTGGTAGAACAGGACGACGTGGAAATTGTGATAATTCATATTGTGAATCTAGCCTCTTTTCTTAGTGATGCTCCGGCACAAGCTGTGATTCACGATTGTTTAGAAACTCTAGAGACTGTGTATTCCAGCCGACCAGACCTTAAGGAGGAGCCCATGGAAGACGCGGAAGAAACTTGGTTCACGGATGGGAGCAGTTTTGTTACGCAAAGACAACGTAAAGCTGGATATGCTATAACAACTACTCAGCAGGTAATCGAGTCTAAGCCTTTACCCCCTGGAACATCAGCTCAAAAGGCGGAGATAGTTGCTCTCACAAGAGCATTGGAACTGGCAGCGGGAAAAAGGGTAAATATTTGGACAGATTCTAAATATACATTCGGCGTGGTACATGCTCATGGAGCACTTTGGAAAGAACATGGATTGCTGACCGCTCAGTGAAAACACAAAGTATGCTGAAGAAATTTTAAAATTGTTAGAGGCTGTAAAACAACCAGAAAAGGTAGCTATCATGCATTGTCAGGGACACCAAAAGGGGAACACCGATTTTGAAATTGGAAAATCGATTGGCAGAGGCTAAGCAGGCAGCTGAAATAACTGAGGTGAAGGCATTGTCTTTGATACCAGACGGTAAAATCCAAACTATATCCAAATTATACAAAAGAAGACTTAAAATTAATTGAAGATTTGAAAGGTAAAATGAAACCAGATGGATGAGTATATTTAAAAGATAACCCCATAGTAATACCCTCTAGTTTGACATGGCCCATAGTTCTTACAGAACACAATAAAACGCATTGGGGAGCTGGCACACTGCATAAGAGCCTGAGTCAGACATTAGTGGGACGATATGATAAAACAAGTAACTCAACAATGTAGCATTTGCTTACAATACCAAGGATAGAATAAAATTTGGAATAATCGGTAAAGGAAATTATTCGGGGCAACAGTGGCAAATTGATTTTTCAGAACTCCCTAGAAAAGGGGGGTATCATTATTTACTGGTTCTGACTGACACGTTTTCAGGAAGGCCTGAAGCCTTTCCCTGTCGAACAAACAAAGCAAGAGAAGTGGTTAAAGTCTTGTTAAATGAAATAATACCATGCTTTGGGATTCTAGTAGCAATGTCTTCTGATAGAGTTTCACATTTTTGTGCACAAGTGGTAGAACAGATAAGTAAGATTCTAAAGATAGATTGGCAACTGCATACTCCTTATAGACCACAGGCAAGTGGACAGGTAGAAAAAATGAACCATTTAATTAAACAATAAATAGCTAAAATTGGATAAGAAGCTGATTTGTCATGGCCTCAATCCCTCCCTTTAGCATTACTTGGAATTAGAGTTAAACCTAGAATAAAAGGAAATTTGAGTCCCTTCAAAATCTTATATGGAAGGCCATAGCAATTTCTATTTAGTGGAGAGGACCTAACGCAGTTAGGATCAGAATATTTATATGCTTATATAACTGAACTTCAGAAACAATTAAATAAAGTACATACATTTGTTTTAGGGACCAGGGCTAGAGGGTTGGATCAACCAATCCACCCCTTTAAGCTCGGGGATTATATATATATAAAGACTTTTTCAGGACAACCCGTGCAGGAAAAATGGAAGGAAAGTGGATGGGACCACACCAAGTATTACTGACAACACACACCGCCATTAAGATTAAGAAGCAAGCAGCTTGGATCCACAATTCAAGGGTGAAGAAGGCCCCGGCGAGGATATGGACCACCACTCCAATTGGACCAACAAAATTACGGTTTTCCAGATCCTAATGATTGCAGGGGTGCGGTTCTCGGATTTGGGGTGGGCAACTTGGGATGAGAACTTACACCTGACCTTAATACAAACAATTTCTCAAGTAACTAATAAGACGAACTGTTGGGTATGCACCCATCTGCCACAGCATGGGAATAAGGGTGTATCGTTAATTGGGATTCCCTTGCCTGCAAACTTATCTTGGACTAATTTGTGGGAAAACACATCTTGGGGTCGAAAATATTAAGCAGTTTTGGAACTAGAAGTGAGTAGCTTCTTGCCGTTAGAATCCTATTATGTGTGTGTACAAAGGTGTAACCCGCCTAAGGGTATAGGAAAACAGCATTGTATGAATACGGATACTACTTATGTGGGAAATCAGACATCTTGTAATTGAACAATTGATATTAGTACGACTAGCGGCTGGGCAAATTCAACCAGCTGGACGGTTCCAGAAGGAAAAGGGTGGTATTGGCTATGCAATGATACAGCCCGTAAGGTCTTGCCTGAGAATTGGAAGGGAACTTGCACTCTTGGAGCGGTAGTCCCCAATATGACAGTACATGATGTAGTGCCTCGAGGTTACTTGAGAAATCATATCCGGAGAATCAGATGAAAAATTAACAATCCATTGGTAGAGAGACACACCCCTTTTCATAGTTTTGTGCGATGGTTTATCCCATGGTTAGGAGTGAGTGAATTGGAAAAGGCAATAGTTAATATTTCTGCAATTATAGAGAAGTTAGAAAACAAAATTCTGGATGCTATAAAGGCTCAACAAGAAGAGATATCTAGTTTATCACAGGTAGTATTCCAAAATCGGATGGCCCTAGACTTGTTACTGGCCACTCAAGGGGGAGTCTGTACAGTAATAAACACAAGTTGTTGTATGTATGTAGATCAGAGTGGAAGGATCTCTACCGACCTGGAAGAAATATGGAAGCAGACCAGGATCCTACATGAGATCAGTAAAGATGATCTTTCATGGAGTTTTAGTGAACTATGGACTAAGTTAACCTCCTGGTTGCCCAATTTCCAATGGTTGAAACAAGTATTCATTGCTCTAATCGTATTAGTAGTGTTAGGAATATTTGTGTGCATGTTGTTTAGATGCCTGCTTTGTTGTGTTACTGTAAATAAAGAAAGTATCTGATGCAAAAGAATTTGCATGGGAAAAGAAAAGGGGGGATTGATTAAGGAGGTATTGGGGAGGCAAGGACAATCCCCAGACAAGGACTGTATATCTCGAAACAAGACACTGGAACTCATGATAAGGAAGCGGCAGGCGGACAGAGAAACGAATGTAAGGACTATAACTCTCGAAACTGGACATTGGAATTCATTATAAAGATACAACAAACGGGAGAATTGGCAACAACCAGCTCTTGCAATTAAGAAACATGCCAATTCAGCAGATTCCTGACCAAAGGTGAAAAGTACACTGTGAGGAAGACTCGGGGTCTTCCTCCCAAAGACCCCTGCCCACGTCCCAAAGACCCCTGCCCACAATTCTTGGAAGGCTCTGCGCAGGCGCAAGGTGCCAAAAGGCTAATTAGCATGAGAAGCGAGGGAAGGCGGGGATAGGTAATGCATATGTATAGGTGCTTGTAGAATATTGATAGATTGATTGTATAAATTCAAGACTGCTTTCTGCTTTGGGTATGCACGATAGGTGGAGAGATCCCCCGTGCATCCAGCGCTGCAATAAAGAATATACCACTTAAAGGAATTTCGGCTTCGATCTTTGAATCAATTTGGCGACCCAGATGGGACAACCTCTCTGCCGGACTGCAGGACCTGCTGGGAACAGGACTCCCTAGGGTACCCCCGGGATTTCCCGGAGGGACTCCTCGACTCACCGGATCACTGCGGAGGCAGACAAGGACCCCATCATTGTAAGTGAGTATATTCTTTATTCTGGTTTGGTTTTCTGGTAGACCGGTCATCTGGAACTGTCTGTAAGTCAGAAGGTGATCTTCTGCGAGGCAGTGTTTGGTATATACTTTGTGGTTAGCACCATAAGTACATGTTTGGGGACCTTAAGGAAGGAGCTCGCTTTAAGGTCCATCTGGAATTGTGTTGTCTATTTCGGTTTTCTGACTCATGGAGTATGGTATTTAACTCTGGTTATTGTTACTGCGATTTTGGCTATTTTCCTGGTGGTAATAGTAGGTTCGTGGCATTGTTATAAGAAAGATATCGTTACGGTGTTACACAGTTTGGTTTTCTGACTTATCGCATGTGGAATTTGACTCTGACTATTGTTACTGTGATTTTGGCAATATTGCTGGTAATAGTAGTTTTGTGGCATCGCTACTGAAAGATATTGCGTGCCCGTATTTTTGTGAGTGATACGTTTTGTGATACGCTTTTGTAAGTAACATGTGTATTCTGAAAGTGTAAACTGGAAACTGGGGGGGCAAACAAGCAGTGAAATTTTAAAGAAAAGTGTGTTAGGATGTGTTTTAAGTCACTGGAAAGATATTGGAGGATCTGCCGGTGGAAGTGTGAACAGGAAAACATTGATAAAATATCGTAATCAGTGGTGGCCGCTTTATAAGCTGGAATGTGGAGAAAAGTGGCCCCTAAATGGAACTTTAAACTATAATATTTTGCTACAGTTAATGTTGTTTTTTGAGAAGCAGAACAGGATGAAATGTTGTATACTGATGTTTCAGCATCTTGGTGGGAAAAGGTAGGGAATTAAGTTGGCCCCTGACTGAACCTTTGATGTTGGCATTAGAGAAGTACAGGCTGGAGAAAGATAAAGGAAGTGTTAAAAGGGTTGTTGAAAGTGTTAAAGGTGTTTGAAGTTGAATGAGCAGGGAAAGAGGATGTAGGAATGTTAATAGTTCTGCCTCTGCCCGAGGCAGAGATCTTAAAATCATGGGTGTTAGCCCTTTAGGGCAAGGGATCGTGATCGGTCCGAGAGAGTTGTCACAGAAACAGAAAAGAGGTACACTCTTAAAACAACCTGAGTTCATGTGCGAGCTCAGATTGCTGATGGGACCGTTCAGGGAACTGTGGACAATTGCATTCCCCTGACCGACCCCCACTAAGACCCGAATCATCCTGAAAATCATGAACGGTTAAGTAAATACTAAAACCTGGATGAATTGGGAATTGAGAATATGCTTCCAACAAGGTCTAAAAGAAAGCCCTATGGAATTTTTGGACCAACTCTGAAATGTAATGAAAATAAATAAATAAATAAATAAATAAATAAATAAATAAATAAAACAAAACGGTTTGGACCTGGCTTTGGAGGACAAATTGACTAGCCTTTTCCTAGGGTAATCAACCCCTGATTTCAACAGGAATAACGGGGACCTGGGGAATCTACCCTAGCGGATCCTCCACTGGTTATAATGAAGCTAGGGGAGGAATGGAAGTGAAATTTCTTATTGCTATGGGGCAACGTATTCAGTTCTAAATCAAGCATTAATGCCTTCACAGAATTATTATGTTAGGGTAAAAGGTATGTCATGGTTTAACCCGGCCGGCAGCTAAACACCACGCAGCTGTTCGCTCCCCCTCCCCCTCCCTCTCTGGGACGGGGGAGAGAAATGGAAAGTGAAGCCTGTGAGTTGAGATAAAGACAGTTTAATAAGACAAAATAACAATAATAATAATAATAATAATAACAATAATAATAATAATAATAATAATAACAATAACAATAATAATAACAATAATAATAACAATAATAATAATACAATGATGATAATAGTACCACTACTAATAATGTGTACAAACAAGTGATGCACAATGCAATTGCTCACCACCCGCTGACCGATGCCCAGCCTAACCCCGAGCAGTCCGGCCCCCTCCCCCTGGCTAGCCACCCCTATGTATTGTTTAGCCTGACGTCAGATGCTATGGAATACCCCTTTGGCTAGTTTGGGTCACCTGTCCTGGGTCTGTCCCCTCCCAGCTCTTACTGCACCCCCAGCCTGCCTGTTGGCAGGACAGAGCAAGAAGCTGAGATGTCCTTGGCTTGGTATAAGCATTGCTCTGCAACAATTGAAACATCGGGGTGTTATCAGCACTCTTCTCATCCTAAGCCAAAACATAGCATTCTCCCAGCTACTAGGAAGAAAATTAACTCTGTTCTAACTGAAACCAGGACAAGGTGTAACCGAAAAGGCTTATTTTTGTGAACCTTTGAAGTACAAGTTAGGGAAACAATGGGGCATACACAGATTTTTATCTATGCCTAGCTCCTCATGGGCACTCTTAGGTAGAGATTTATTAGAGCAAGTAGGAGCAGAAATTGTCTTTGAAAAAGGGAAAATGGAATTAAGAACAGGAGAAGAACAACTAATAAATGTGTTAAGCTTGGCACTAATACAAACTGACCCTAAAAGTGAAATACCTTTAGAGATCACAGATCAAGTATGTCCAGGAGTTTGGGCTACCGAAGTCCCTGGAAGAGCTAAAAATGTGACCTTAATAATTATTAAATTAAAGCCAGGAGAGAAACCCGTTAAGGTTAAGTAATATCCTTTGAGGACAGAAGATAGGAAAGGAATTAAAGAGATAATTGATCAATTTTTACAGTATGGATTATTGATTGAATGCGAATCAGAATCCAATGCACCCATATTGCCAATTAAAAAGGCAGATGAAAAAGCTATAGGCTAGTTCAGGATTTGAGGGCCATAAATAAAATCACTGAGGATATACATCCAGTAGTGGCAAACCCTTATACTTTGCTGACTAAATTAAAGAATAGTCAAGTCTGGTTTACCGTACTGGATTTAAAAGATGCCTTCTTCTGCCTAGGCTTAGCCACAGAAAGCCAAAACCTATTCGCCTTTGAATGGGAAAATCCCGATTCAGGCAGAAAGACGCAGCTTACGTGGACATTACTACCTCAAGGATTCAAGAATAGCCCCACTAATTTTGGAAACCAATTAGCAAGGGAACTCGAAACATGGATACCTCCGGACACTGAAGGTGCTTTGTTACAATATGTAGATGATCTCTTAATAGCTACCGAGACTAAAGGGAGTTGGATTCAATGGACTATAAGTCGTCTTAATTTTCTGGGTTTAAATGGATATCAAGTCTCTTGACAGAAAGTCCAGCTGGCTCAACAAAGTGTGACCTATCTGGGATTTGACATTTCGGAAGGACAACGAGAACTAGGAACTGAACATAAGGAAGTCATTTGCCAGACTCCAGAACCTCAAATGGTAAAGGAGCTACAAAGCTTTTTAGGAATGACAGGTTGGTGTCGCCTTTGGATTTATAATTATGGACTATTGGTAAAGCCTCTATGTGAATTGATAAAGATTAACCAGTCAAAGTTAGTCTGGACTGGAGAAGCACAAAAAGTCTTTAAACAACTTAAACAAGAATTGATGATTTTGAAATATCAAGCAATATTGGTAGAACAGGACGACGTGGAAATTGTGATAATTCATATTGTGAATCTAGCCTCTTTTCTTAGTGATGCTCCGGCACAAGCTGTGATTCACGATTGTTTAGAAACTCTAGAGACTGTGTATTCCAGCCGACCAGACCTTAAGGAGGAGCCCATGGAAGACGCGGAAGAAACTTGGTTCACGGATGGGAGCAGTTTTGTTACGCAAAGACAACGTAAAGCTGGATATGCTATAACAACTACTCAGCAGGTAATCGAGTCTAAGCCTTTACCCCCTGGAACATCAGCTCAAAAGGCGGAGATAGTTGCTCTCACGAGAGCATTGGAACTGGCAGCGGGAAAAAGGGTAAATATTTGGACAGATTCTAAATATACATTCGGCATGGTACATGCTCATGGAGCACTTTGGAAAGAACATGGATTGCTGACCGCTCAGTGAAAACACAAAGTATGCTGAAGAAATTTTAAAATTGTTAGAGGCTGTAAAACAACCAGAAAAGGTAGCTATCATGCATTGTCAGGGACACCAAAAGGGGAACACCGATTTTGAAATTGGAAAATCGATTGGCAGAGGCTAAGCAGGCAGCTGAAATAACTGAGGTGAAGGCATTGTCTTTGATACCAGACGGTAAAATCCAAACTATATCCAAATTATACAAAAGAAGACTTAAAATTAATTGAAGATTTGAAAGGTAAAATGAAACCAGATGGATGAGTATATTTAAAAGATAACCCCATAGTAATACCCTCTAGTTTGACATGGCCCATAGTTCTTACAGAACACAATAAAACGCATTGGGGAGCTGGCACACTGCATAAGAGCCTGAGTCAGACATTAGTGGGACGATATGATAAAACAAGTAACTCAACAATGTAGCATTTGCTTACAATACCAAGGATAGAATAAAATTTGGAATAATCGGTAAAGGAAATTATTCGGGGCAACAGTGGCAAATTGATTTTTCAGAACTCCCTAGAAAAGGGGGGTATCATTATTTACTGGTTCTGACTGACACGTTTTCAGGAAGGCCTGAAGCCTTTCCCTGTCGAACAAACAAAGCAAGAGAAGTGGTTAAAGTCTTGTTAAATGAAATAATACCATGCTTTGGGATTCTAGTAGCAATGTCTTCTGATAGAGTTTCACATTTTTGTGCACAAGTGGTAGAACAGATAAGTAAGATTCTAAAGATAGATTGGCAACTGCATACTCCTTATAGACCACAGGCAAGTGGACAGGTAGAAAAAATGAACCATTTAATTAAACAATAAATAGCTAAAATTGGATAAGAAGCTGATTTGTCATGGCCTCAATCCCTCCCTTTAGCATTACTTGGAATTAGAGTTAAACCTAGAATAAAAGGAAATTTGAGTCCCTTCAAAATCTTATATGGAAGGCCATAGCAATTTCTATTTAGTGGAGAGGACCTAACGCAGTTAGGATCAGAATATTTATATGCTTATATAACTGAACTTCAGAAACAATTAAATAAAGTACATACATTTGTTTTAGGGACCAGGGCTAGAGGGTTGGATCAACCAATCCACCCCTTTAAGCTCGGGGATTATATATATATAAAGACTTTTTCAGGACAACCCGTGCAGGAAAAATGGAAGGAAAGTGGATGGGACCACACCAAGTATTACTGACAACACACACCGCCATTAAGATTAAGAAGCAAGCAGCTTGGATCCACAATTCAAGGGTGAAGAAGGCCCCGGCGAGGATATGGACCACCACTCCAATTGGACCAACAAAATTACGGTTTTCCAGATCCTAATGATTGCAGGGGTGCGGTTCTCGGATTTGGGGTGGGCAACTTGGGATGAGAACTTACACCTGACCTTAATACAAACAATTTCTCAAGTAACTAATAAGACGAACTGTTGGGTATGCACCCATCTGCCACAGCATGGGAATAAGGGTGTATCATTAATTGGGATTCCCTTGCCTGCAAACTTATCTTGGACTAATTTGTGGGAAAACACATCTTGGGGTCGAAAATATTAAGCAGTTTTGGAACTAGAAGTGAGTAGCTTCTTGCCGTTAGAATCCTATTATGTGTGTGTACAAAGGTGTAACCCGCCTAAGGGTATAGGAAAACAGCATTGTATGAATACGGATACTACTTATGTGGGAAATCAGACATCTTGTAATTGAACAATTGATATTAGTACGACTAGCGGCTGGGCAAATTCAACCAGCTGGACGGTTCCAGAAGGAAAAGGGTGGTATTGGCTATGCAATGATACAGCCCGTAAGGTCTTGCCTGAGAATTGGAAGGGAACTTGCACTCTTGGAGCGGTAGTCCCCAATATGACAGTACATGATGTAGTGCCTCGAGGTTACTTGAGAAATCATATCCGGAGAATCAGATGAAAAATTAACAATCCATTGGTAGAGAGACACACCCCTTTTCATAGTTTTGTGCGATGGTTTATCCCATGGTTAGGAGTGAGTGAATTGGAAAAGGCAATAGTTAATATTTCTGCAATTATAGAGAAGTTAGAAAACAAAATTCTGGATGCTATAAAGGCTCAACAAGAAGAGATATCTAGTTTATCACAGGTAGTATTCCAAAATCGGATGGCCCTAGACTTGTTACTGGCCACTCAAGGGGGAGTCTGTACAGTAATAAACACAAGTTGTTGTATGTATGTAGATCAGAGTGGAAGGATCTCTACCGACCTGGAAGAAATATGGAAGCAGACCAGGATCCTACATGAGATCAGTAAAGATGATCTTTCATGGAGTTTTAGTGAACTATGGACTAAGTTAACCTCCTGGTTGCCCAATTTCCAATGGTTGAAACAAGTATTCATTGCTCTAATCGTATTAGTAGTGTTAGGAATATTTGTGTGCATGTTGTTTAGATGCCTGCTTTGTTGTGTTACTGTAAATAAAGAAAGTATCTGATGCAAAAGAATTTGCATGGGAAAAGAAAAGGGGGGATTGATTAAGGAGGTATTGGGGAGGCAAGGACAATCCCCAGACAAGGACTGTATATCTCGAAACAAGACACTGGAACTCATGATAAGGAAGCGGCAGGCGGACAGAGAAACGAATGTAAGGACTATAACTCTCGAAACTGGACATTGGAATTCATTATAAAGATACAACAAACGGGAGAATTGGCAACAACCAGCTCTTGCAATTAAGAAACCTGCCAATTCAGCAGATTCCTGACCAAAGGTGAAAAGTACACTGTGAGGAAGACTCGGGGTCTTCCTCCCAAAGACCCCTGCCCACGTCCCAAAGACCCCTGCCCACAATTCTTGGAAGGCTCTGCGCAGGCGCAAGGTGCCAAAAGGCTAATTAGCATGAGAAGCGAGGGAAGGCGGGGATAGGTAATGCATATGTATAGGTGCTTGTAGAATATTGATAGATTGATTGTATAAATTCAAGACTGCTTTCTGCTTTGGGTATGCACGATAGGTGGAGAGATCCCCCGTGCATCCAGCGCTGCAATAAAGAATATACCACTTAAAGGAATTTCGGCTTCGATCTTTGAATCAATTTGGCGACCCAGATGGGACAACCTCTCTGCCGGACTGCAGGACCTGCTGGGAACAGGACTCCCTAGGGTACCCCCGGGATTTCCCGGAGGGACTCCTCGACTCACCGGATCACTGCGGAGGCAGACAAGGACCCCATCATTGTAAGTGAGTATATTCTTTATTCTGGTTTGGTTTTCTGGTAGACCGGTCATCTGGAACTGTCTGTAAGTCAGAAGGTGATCTTCTGCGAGGCAGTGTTTTGTATATACTTTGTGGTTATCACTATAAGTACATGTTTGGGGACCTTAAGGAAGGAGCTCGCTTTAAGGTCCATCTGGAATTGTGTTGTCTATTTCGGTTTTCTGACTCATGGAGTATGGTATTTAACTCTGGTTATTGTTACTGCGATTTTGGCTATTTTCCTGGTGGTAATAGTAGGTTCGTGGCATTGTTATAAGAAAGATATCGTTACGGTGTTACACAGTTTGGTTTTCTGACTTATCGCATGTGGAATTTGACTCTGACTATTGTTACTGTGATTTTGGCAATATTGCTGGTAATAGTAGTTTTGTGGCATCGCTACTGAAAGATATTGCGTGCCCGTATTTTTGTGAGTGATACGTTTTGTGATACGCTTTTGTAAGTAACATGTGTATTCTGAAAGTGTAAACTGGAAACTGGGGGGGCAAACAAGCAGTGAAATTTTAAAGAAAAGTGTGTTAGGATGTGTTTTAAGTCACTGGAAAGATATTGGAGGATCTGCCGGTGGAAGTGTGAACAGGAAAACATTGATAAAATATCGTAATCAGTGGTGGCCGCTTTATAAGCTGGAATGTGGAGAAAAGTGGCCCCTAAATGGAACTTTAAACTATAATATTTTGCTACAGTTAATGTTGTTTTTTGAGAAGCAGAACAGGATGAAATGTTGTATACTGATGTTTCAGCATCTTGGTGGGAAAAGGTAGGGAATTAAGTTGGCCCCTGACTGAACCTTTGATGTTGGCATTAGAGAAGTACAGGCTGGAGAAAGATAAAGGAAGTGTTAAAAGGGTTGTTGAAAGTGTTAAAGGTGTTTGAAGTTGAATGAGCAGGGAAAGAGGATGTAGGAATGTTAATAGTTCTGCCTCTGCCCGAGGCAGAGATCTTAAAATCATGGGTGTTAGCCCTTTAGGGCAAGGGACCGTGATCGGTCCGAGAGAGTTGTCACAGAAACAGAAAAGAGGTACACTCTTAAAACAACCTGAGTTCATGTGCGAGCTCAGATTGCTGATGGGACCGTTCAGGGAACTGTGGACAATTGCATTCCCCTGACCGACCCCCACTAAGACCCGAATCATCCTGAAAATCATGAACGGTTAAGTAAATACTAAAACCTGGATGAATTGGGAATTGAGAATATGCTTCCAACAAGGTCTAAAAGAAAGCCCTATGGAATTTTTGGACCAACTCTGAAATGTAATGAAAATAAATAAATAAATAAATAAATAAATAAATAAATAAATAAATAAATAAAACAAAACGGTTTGGACCTGGCTTTGGAGGACAAATTGACTAGCCTTTTCCTAGGGTAATCAACCCCTGATTTCAACAGGAATAACGGGGACCTGGGGAATCTACCCTAGCGGATCCTCCACTGGTTATAATGAAGCTAGGGGAGGAATGGAAGTGAAATTTCTTATTGCTATGGGGCAACGTATTCAGTTCTAAATCAAGCATTAATGCCTTCACAGAATTATTATGTTAGGGTAAAAGGTATGTCATGGTTTAACCCGGCCGGCAGCTAAACACCACGCAGCTGTTCGCTCCCCCTCCCCCTCCCTCTCTGGGACGGGGGAGAGAAATGGAAAGTGAAGCCTGTGAGTTGAGATAAAGACAGTTTAATAAGACAAAATAACAATAATAATAATAATAATAATAACAATAATAATAATAATAATAATAATAACAATAACAATAATAATAACAATAATAATAACAATAATAATAATACAATGATGATAATAGTACCACTACTAATAATGTGTACAAACAAGTGATGCACAATGCAATTGCTCACCACCCGCTGACCGATGCCCAGCCTAACCCCGAGCAGTCCGGCCCCCTCCCCCTGGCTAGCCACCCCTATGTATTGTTTAGCCTGACGTCAGATGCTATGGAATACCCCTTTGGCTAGTTTGGGTCACCTGTCCTGGGTCTGTCCCCTCCCAGCTCTTACTGCACCCCCAGCCTGCCTGTTGGCAGGACAGAGCAAGAAGCTGAGATGTCCTTGGCTTGGTATAAGCATTGCTCTGCAACAATTGAAACATCGGGGTGTTATCAGCACTCTTCTCATCCTAAGCCAAAACATAGCATTCTCCCAGCTACTAGGAAGAAAATTAACTCTGTTCTAACTGAAACCAGGACAAGGTGTAACCGAAAAGGCTTATTTTTGTGAACCTTTGAAGTACAAGTTAGGGAAACAATGGGGCATACACAGATTTTTATCTATGCCTAGCTCCTCATGGGCACTCTTAGGTAGAGATTTATTAGAGCAAGTAGGAGCAGAAATTGTCTTTGAAAAAGGGAAAATGGAATTAAGAACAGGAGAAGAACAACTAATAAATGTGTTAAGCTTGGCACTAATACAAACTGACCCTAAAAGTGAAATACCTTTAGAGATCACAGATCAAGTATGTCCAGGAGTTTGGGCTACCGAAGTCCCTGGAAGAGCTAAAAATGTGACCTTAATAATTATTAAATTAAAGCCAGGAGAGAAACCCGTTAAGGTTAAGTAATATCCTTTGAGGACAGAAGATAGGAAAGGAATTAAAGAGATAATTGATCAATTTTTACAGTATGGATTATTGATTGAATGCGAATCAGAATCCAATGCACCCATATTGCCAATTAAAAAGGCAGATGAAAAAGCTATAGGCTAGTTCAGGATTTGAGGGCCATAAATAAAATCACTGAGGATATACATCCAGTAGTGGCAAACCCTTATACTTTGCTGACTAAATTAAAGAATAGTCAAGTCTGGTTTACCGTACTGGATTTAAAAGATGCCTTCTTCTGCCTAGGCTTAGCCACAGAAAGCCAAAACCTATTCGCCTTTGAATGGGAAAATCCCGATTCAGGCAGAAAGACGCAGCTTACGTGGACATTACTACCTCAAGGATTCAAGAATAGCCCCACTAATTTTGGAAACCAATTAGCAAGGGAACTCGAAACATGGATACCTCCGGACACTGAAGGTGCTTTGTTACAATATGTAGATGATCTCTTAATAGCTACCGAGACTAAAGGGAGTTGGATTCAATGGACTATAAGTCGTCTTAATTTTCTGGGTTTAAATGGATATCAAGTCTCTTGACAGAAAGTCCAGCTGGCTCAACAAAGTGTGACCTATCTGGGATTTGACATTTCGGAAGGACAACGAGAACTAGGAACTGAACATAAGGAAGTCATTTGCCAGACTCCAGAACCTCAAATGGTAAAGGAGCTACAAAGCTTTTTAGGAATGACAGGTTGGTGTCGCCTTTGGATTTATAATTATGGACTATTGGTAAAGCCTCTATGTGAATTGATAAAGATTAACCAGTCAAAGTTAGTCTGGACTGGAGAAGCACAAAAAGTCTTTAAACAACTTAAACAAGAATTGATGATTTTGAAATATCAAGCAATATTGGTAGAACAGGACGACGTGGAAATTGTGATAATTCATATTGTGAATCTAGCCTCTTTTCTTAGTGATGCTCCGGCACAAGCTGTGATTCACGATTGTTTAGAAACTCTAGAGACTGTGTATTCCAGCCGACCAGACCTTAAGGAGGAGCCCATGGAAGACGCGGAAGAAACTTGGTTCACGGATGGGAGCAGTTTTGTTACGCAAAGACAACGTAAAGCTGGATATGCTATAACAACTACTCAGCAGGTAATCGAGTCTAAGCCTTTACCCCCTGGAACATCAGCTCAAAAGGCGGAGATAGTTGCTCTCACGAGAGCATTGGAACTGGCAGCGGGAAAAAGGGTAAATATTTGGACAGATTCTAAATATACATTCGGCATGGTACATGCTCATGGAGCACTTTGGAAAGAACATGGATTGCTGACCGCTCAGTGAAAACACAAAGTATGCTGAAGAAATTTTAAAATTGTTAGAGGCTGTAAAACAACCAGAAAAGGTAGCTATCATGCATTGTCAGGGACACCAAAAGGGGAACACCGATTTTGAAATTGGAAAATCGATTGGCAGAGGCTAAGCAGGCAGCTGAAATAACTGAGGTGAAGGCATTGTCTTTGATACCAGACGGTAAAATCCAAACTATATCCAAATTATACAAAAGAAGACTTAAAATTAATTGAAGATTTGAAAGGTAAAATGAAACCAGATGGATGAGTATATTTAAAAGATAACCCCATAGTAATACCCTCTAGTTTGACATGGCCCATAGTTCTTACAGAACACAATAAAACGCATTGGGGAGCTGGCACACTGCATAAGAGCCTGAGTCAGACATTAGTGGGACGATATGATAAAACAAGTAACTCAACAATGTAGCATTTGCTTACAATACCAAGGATAGAATAAAATTTGGAATAATCGGTAAAGGAAATTATTCGGGGCAACAGTGGCAAATTGATTTTTCAGAACTCCCTAGAAAAGGGGGGTATCATTATTTACTGGTTCTGACTGACACGTTTTCAGGAAGGCCTGAAGCCTTTCCCTGTCGAACAACCAAAGCAAGAGAAGTGGTTAAAGTCTTGTTAAATGAAATAATACCATGCTTTGGGATTCTAGTAGCAATGTCTTCTGATAGAGTTTCACATTTTTGTGCACAAGTGGTAGAACAGATAAGTAAGATTCTAAAGATAGATTGGCAACTGCATACTCCTTATAGACCACAGGCAAGTGGACAGGTAGAAAAAATGAACCATTTAATTAAACAATAAATAGCTAAAATTGGATAAGAAGCTGATTTGTCATGGCCTCAATCCCTCCCTTTAGCATTACTTGGAATTAGAGTTAAACCTAGAATAAAAGGAAATTTGAGTCCCTTCAAAATCTTATATGGAAGGCCATAGCAATTTCTATTTAGTGGAGAGGACCTAACGCAGTTAGGATCAGAATATTTATATGCTTATATAACTGAACTTCAGAAACAATTAAATAAAGTACATACATTTGTTTTAGGGACCAGGGCTAGAGGGTTGGATCAACCAATCCACCCCTTTAAGCTCGGGGATTATATATATATAAAGACTTTTTCAGGACAACCCGTGCAGGAAAAATGGAAGGAAAGTGGATGGGACCACACCAAGTATTACTGACAACACACACCGCCATTAAGATTAAGAAGCAAGCAGCTTGGATCCACAATTCAAGGGTGAAGAAGGCCCCGGCGAGGATATGGACCACCACTCCAATTGGACCAACAAAATTACGGTTTTCCAGATCCTAATGATTGCAGGGGTGCGGTTCTCGGATTTGGGGTGGGCAACTTGGGATGAGAACTTACACCTGACCTTAATACAAACAATTTCTCAAGTAACTAATAAGACGAACTGTTGGGTATGCACCCATCTGCCACAGCATGGGAATAAGGGTGTATCGTTAATTGGGATTCCCTTGCCTGCAAACTTATCTTGGACTAATTTGTGGGAAAACACATCTTGGGGTCGAAAATATTAAGCAGTTTTGGAACTAGAAGTGAGTAGCTTCTTGCCGTTAGAATCCTATTATGTGTGTGTACAAAGGTGTAACCCGCCTAAGGGTATAGGAAAACAGCATTGTATGAATACGGATACTACTTATGTGGGAAATCAGACATCTTGTAATTGAACAATTGATATTAGTACGACTAGCGGCTGGGCAAATTCAACCAGCTGGACGGTTCCAGAAGGAAAAGGGTGGTATTGGCTATGCAATGATACAGCCCGTAAGGTCTTGCCTGAGAATTGGAAGGGAACTTGCACTCTTGGAGCGGTAGTCCCCAATATGACAGTACATGATGTAGTGCCTCGAGGTTACTTGAGAAATCATATCCGGAGAATCAGATGAAAAATTAACAATCCATTGGTAGAGAGACACACCCCTTTTCATAGTTTTGTGCGATGGTTTATCCCATGGTTAGGAGTGAGTGAATTGGAAAAGGCAATAGTTAATATTTCTGCAATTATAGAGAAGTTAGAAAACAAAATTCTGGATGCTATAAAGGCTCAACAAGAAGAGATATCTAGTTTATCACAGGTAGTATTCCAAAATCGGATGGCCCTAGACTTGTTACTGGCCACTCAAGGGGGAGTCTGTACAGTAATAAACACAAGTTGTTGTATGTATGTAGATCAGAGTGGAAGGATCTCTACCGACCTGGAAGAAATATGGAAGCAGACCAGGATCCTACATGAGATCAGTAAAGATGATCTTTCATGGAGTTTTAGTGAACTATGGACTAAGTTAACCTCCTGGTTGCCCAATTTCCAATGGTTGAAACAAGTATTCATTGCTCTAATCGTATTAGTAGTGTTAGGAATATTTGTGTGCATGTTGTTTAGATGCCTGCTTTGTTGTGTTACTGTAAATAAAGAAAGTATCTGATGCAAAAGAATTTGCATGGGAAAAGAAAAGGGGGGATTGATTAAGGAGGTATTGGGGAGGCAAGGACAATCCCCAGACAAGGACTGTATATCTCGAAACAAGACACTGGAACTCATGATAAGGAAGCGGCAGGCGGACAGAGAAACGAATGTAAGGACTATAACTCTCGAAACTGGACATTGGAATTCATTATAAAGATACAACAAACGGGAGAATTGGCAACAACCAGCTCTTGCAATTAAGAAACATGCCAATTCAGCAGATTCCTGACCAAAGGTGAAAAGTACACTGTGAGGAAGACTCGGGGTCTTCCTCCCAAAGACCCCTGCCCACGTCCCAAAGACCCCTGCCCACAATTCTTGGAAGGCTCTGCGCAGGCGCAAGGTGCCAAAAGGCTAATTAGCATGAGAAGCGAGGGAAGGCGGGGATAGGTAATGCATATGTATAGGTGCTTGTAGAATATTGATAGATTGATTGTATAAATTCAAGACTGCTTTCTGCTTTGGGTATGCACGATAGGTGGAGAGATCCCCCGTGCATCCAGCGCTGCAATAAAGAATATACCACTTAAAGGAATTTCGGCTTCGATCTTTGAATCAATTTGGCGACCCAGATGGGACAACCTCTCTGCCGGACTGCAGGACCTGCTGGGAACAGGACTCCCTAGGGTACCCCCGGGATTTCCCGGAGGGACTCCTCGACTCACCGGATCACTGCGGAGGCAGACAAGGACCCCATCATTGTAAGTGAGTATATTCTTTATTCTGGTTTGGTTTTCTGGTAGACCGGTCATCTGGAACTGTCTGTAAGTCAGAAGGTGATCTTCTGCGAGGCAGTGTTTGGTATATACTTTGTGGTTAGCACCATAAGTACATGTTTGGGGACCTTAAGGAAGGAGCTCGCTTTAAGGTCCATCTGGAATTGTGTTGTCTATTTCGGTTTTCTGACTCATGGAGTATGGTATTTAACTCTGGTTATTGTTACTGCGATTTTGGCTATTTTCCTGGTGGTAATAGTAGGTTCGTGGCATTGTTATAAGAAAGATATCGTTACGGTGTTACACAGTTTGGTTTTCTGACTTATCGCATGTGGAATTTGACTCTGACTATTGTTACTGTGATTTTGGCAATATTGCTGGTAATAGTAGTTTTGTGGCATCGCTACTGAAAGATATTGCGTGCCCGTATTTTTGTGAGTGATACGTTTTGTGATACGCTTTTGTAAGTAACATGTGTATTCTGAAAGTGTAAACTGGAAACTGGGGGGGCAAACAAGCAGTGAAATTTTAAAGAAAAGTGTGTTAGGATGTGTTTTAAGTCACTGGAAAGATATTGGAGGATCTGCCGGTGGAAGTGTGAACAGGAAAACATTGATAAAATATCGTAATCAGTGGTGGCCGCTTTATAAGCTGGAATGTGGAGAAAAGTGGCCCCTAAATGGAACTTTAAACTATAATATTTTGCTACAGTTAATGTTGTTTTTTGAGAAGCAGAACAGGATGAAATGTTGTATACTGATGTTTCAGCATCTTGGTGGGAAAAGGTAGGGAATTAAGTTGGCCCCTGACTGAACCTTTGATGTTGGCATTAGAGAAGTACAGGCTGGAGAAAGATAAAGGAAGTGTTAAAAGGGTTGTTGAAAGTGTTAAAGGTGTTTGAAGTTGAATGAGCAGGGAAAGAGGATGTAGGAATGTTAATAGTTCTGCCTCTGCCCGAGGCAGAGATCTTAAAATCATGGGTGTTAGCCCTTTAGGGCAAGGGACCGTGATCGGTCCGAGAGAGTTGTCACAGAAACAGAAAAGAGGTACACTCTTAAAACAACCTGAGTTCATGTGCGAGCTCAGATTGCTGATGGGACCGTTCAGGGAACTGTGGACAATTGCATTCCCCTGACCGACCCCCACTAAGACCCGAATCATCCTGAAAATCATGAACGGTTAAGTAAATACTAAAACCTGGATGAATTGGGAATTGAGAATATGCTTCCAACAAGGTCTAAAAGAAAGCCCTATGGAATTTTTGGACCAACTCTGAAATGTAATGAAAATAAATAAATAAATAAATAAATAAATAAATAAATAAATAAATAAATAAAACAAAACGGTTTGGACCTGGCTTTGGAGGACAAATTGACTAGCCTTTTCCTAGGGTAATCAACCCCTGATTTCAACAGGAATAACGGGGACCTGGGGAATCTACCCTAGCGGATCCTCCACTGGTTATAATGAAGCTAGGGGAGGAATGGAAGTGAAATTTCTTATTGCTATGGGGCAACGTATTCAGTTCTAAATCAAGCATTAATGCCTTCACAGAATTATTATGTTAGGGTAAAAGGTATGTCATGGTTTAACCCGGCCGGCAGCTAAACACCACGCAGCTGTTCGCTCCCCCTCCCCCTCCCTCTCTGGGACGGGGGAGAGAAATGGAAAGTGAAGCCTGTGAGTTGAGATAAAGACAGTTTAATAAGACAAAATAACAATAATAATAATAATAATAATAACAATAATAATAATAATAATAATAATAACAATAACAATAATAATAACAATAATAATAACAATAATAATAATACAATGATGATAATAGTACCACTACTAATAATGTGTACAAACAAGTGATGCACAATGCAATTGCTCACCACCCGCTGACCGATGCCCAGCCTAACCCCGAGCAGTCCGGCCCCCTCCCCCTGGCTAGCCACCCCTATGTATTGTTTAGCCTGACGTCAGATGCTATGGAATACCCCTTTGGCTAGTTTGGGTCACCTGTCCTGGGTCTGTCCCCTCCCAGCTCTTACTGCACCCCCAGCCTGCCTGTTGGCAGGACAGAGCAAGAAGCTGAGATGTCCTTGGCTTGGTATAAGCATTGCTCTGCAACAATTGAAACATCGGGGTGTTATCAGCACTCTTCTCATCCTAAGCCAAAACATAGCATTCTCCCAGCTACTAGGAAGAAAATTAACTCTGTTCTAACTGAAACCAGGACAAGGTGTAACCGAAAAGGCTTATTTTTGTGAACCTTTGAAGTACAAGTTAGGGAAACAATGGGGCATACACAGATTTTTATCTATGCCTAGCTCCTCATGGGCACTCTTAGGTAGAGATTTATTAGAGCAAGTAGGAGCAGAAATTGTCTTTGAAAAAGGGAAAATGGAATTAAGAACAGGAGAAGAACAACTAATAAATGTGTTAAGCTTGGCACTAATACAAACTGACCCTAAAAGTGAAATACCTTTAGAGATCACAGATCAAGTATGTCCAGGAGTTTGGGCTACCGAAGTCCCTGGAAGAGCTAAAAATGTGACCTTAATAATTATTAAATTAAAGCCAGGAGAGAAACCCGTTAAGGTTAAGTAATATCCTTTGAGGACAGAAGATAGGAAAGGAATTAAAGAGATAATTGATCAATTTTTACAGTATGGATTATTGATTGAATGCGAATCAGAATCCAATGCACCCATATTGCCAATTAAAAAGGCAGATGAAAAAGCTATAGGCTAGTTCAGGATTTGAGGGCCATAAATAAAATCACTGAGGATATACATCCAGTAGTGGCAAACCCTTATACTTTGCTGACTAAATTAAAGAATAGTCAAGTCTGGTTTACCGTACTGGATTTAAAAGATGCCTTCTTCTGCCTAGGCTTAGCCACAGAAAGCCAAAACCTATTCGCCTTTGAATGGGAAAATCCCGATTCAGGCAGAAAGACGCAGCTTACGTGGACATTACTACCTCAAGGATTCAAGAATAGCCCCACTAATTTTGGAAACCAATTAGCAAGGGAACTCGAAACATGGATACCTCCGGACACTGAAGGTGCTTTGTTACAATATGTAGATGATCTCTTAATAGCTACCGAGACTAAAGGGAGTTGGATTCAATGGACTATAAGTCGTCTTAATTTTCTGGGTTTAAATGGATATCAAGTCTCTTGACAGAAAGTCCAGCTGGCTCAACAAAGTGTGACCTATCTGGGATTTGACATTTCGGAAGGACAACGAGAACTAGGAACTGAACATAAGGAAGTCATTTGCCAGACTCCAGAACCTCAAATGGTAAAGGAGCTACAAAGCTTTTTAGGAATGACAGGTTGGTGTCGCCTTTGGATTTATAATTATGGACTATTGGTAAAGCCTCTATGTGAATTGATAAAGATTAACCAGTCAAAGTTAGTCTGGACTGGAGAAGCACAAAAAGTCTTTAAACAACTTAAACAAGAATTGATGATTTTGAAATATCAAGCAATATTGGTAGAACAGGACGACGTGGAAATTGTGATAATTCATATTGTGAATCTAGCCTCTTTTCTTAGTGATGCTCCGGCACAAGCTGTGATTCACGATTGTTTAGAAACTCTAGAGACTGTGTATTCCAGCCGACCAGACCTTAAGGAGGAGCCCATGGAAGACGCGGAAGAAACTTGGTTCACGGATGGGAGCAGTTTTGTTACGCAAAGACAACGTAAAGCTGGATATGCTATAACAACTACTCAGCAGGTAATCGAGTCTAAGCCTTTACCCCCTGGAACATCAGCTCAAAAGGCGGAGATAGTTGCTCTCACGAGAGCATTGGAACTGGCAGCGGGAAAAAGGGTAAATATTTGGACAGATTCTAAATATACATTCGGCGTGGTACATGCTCATGGAGCACTTTGGAAAGAACATGGATTGCTGACCGCTCAGTGAAAACACAAAGTATGCTGAAGAAATTTTAAAATTGTTAGAGGCTGTAAAACAACCAGAAAAGGTAGCTATCATGCATTGTCAGGGACACCAAAAGGGGAACACCGATTTTGAAATTGGAAAATCGATTGGCAGAGGCTAAGCAGGCAGCTGAAATAACTGAGGTGAAGGCATTGTCTTTGATACCAGACGGTAAAATCCAAACTATATCCAAATTATACAAAAGAAGACTTAAAATTAATTGAAGATTTGAAAGGTAAAATGAAACCAGATGGATGAGTATATTTAAAAGATAACCCCATAGTAATACCCTCTAGTTTGACATGGCCCATAGTTCTTACAGAACACAATAAAACGCATTGGGGAGCTGGCACACTGCATAAGAGCCTGAGTCAGACATTAGTGGGACGATATGATAAAACAAGTAACTCAACAATGTAGCATTTGCTTACAATACCAAGGATAGAATAAAATTTGGAATAATCGGTAAAGGAAATTATTTGGGGCAACAGTGGCAAATTGATTTTTCAGAACTCCCTAGAAAAGGGGGGTATCATTATTTACTGGTTCTGACTGACACGTTTTCAGGAAGGCCTGAAGCCTTTCCCTGTCGAACAACCAAAGCAAGAGAAGTGGTTAAAGTCTTGTTAAATGAAATAATACCATGCTTTGGGATTCTAGTAGCAATGTCTTCTGATAGAGTTTCACATTTTTGTGCACAAGTGGTAGAACAGATAAGTAAGATTCTAAAGATAGATTGGCAACTGCATACTCCTTATAGACCACAGGCAAGTGGACAGGTAGAAAAAATGAACCATTTAATTAAACAATAAATAGCTAAAATTGGATAAGAAGCTGATTTGTCATGGCCTCAATCCCTCCCTTTAGCATTACTTGGAATTAGAGTTAAACCTAGAATAAAAGGAAATTTGAGTCCCTTCAAAATCTTATATGGAAGGCCATAGCAATTTCTATTTAGTGGAGAGGACCTAACGCAGTTAGGATCAGAATATTTATATGCTTATATAACTGAACTTCAGAAACAATTAAATAAAGTACATACATTTGTTTTAGGGACCAGGGCTAGAGGGTTGGATCAACCAATCCACCCCTTTAAGCTCGGGGATTATATATATATAAAGACTTTTTCAGGACAACCCGTGCAGGAAAAATGGAAGGAAAGTGGATGGGACCACACCAAGTATTACTGACAACACACACCGCCATTAAGATTAAGAAGCAAGCAGCTTGGATCCACAATTCAAGGGTGAAGAAGGCCCCGGCGAGGATATGGACCACCACTCCAATTGGACCAACAAAATTACGGTTTTCCAGATCCTAATGATTGCAGGGGTGCGGTTCTCGGATTTGGGGTGGGCAACTTGGGATGAGAACTTACACCTGACCTTAATACAAACAATTTCTCAAGTAACTAATAAGACGAACTGTTGGGTATGCACCCATCTGCCACAGCATGGGAATAAGGGTGTATCGTTAATTGGGATTCCCTTGCCTGCAAACTTATCTTGGACTAATTTGTGGGAAAACACATCTTGGGGTCGAAAATATTAAGCAGTTTTGGAACTAGAAGTGAGTAGCTTCTTGCCGTTAGAATCCTATTATGTGTGTGTACAAAGGTGTAACCCGCCTAAGGGTATAGGAAAACAGCATTGTATGAATACGGATACTACTTATGTGGGAAATCAGACATCTTGTAATTGAACAATTGATATTAGTACGACTAGCGGCTGGGCAAATTCAACCAGCTGGACGGTTCCAGAAGGAAAAGGGTGGTATTGGCTATGCAATGATACAGCCCGTAAGGTCTTGCCTGAGAATTGGAAGGGAACTTGCACTCTTGGAGCGGTAGTCCCCAATATGACAGTACATGATGTAGTGCCTCGAGGTTACTTGAGAAATCATATCCGGAGAATCAGATGAAAAATTAACAATCCATTGGTAGAGAGACACACCCCTTTTCATAGTTTTGTGCGATGGTTTATCCCATGGTTAGGAGTGAGTGAATTGGAAAAGGCAATAGTTAATATTTCTGCAATTATAGAGAAGTTAGAAAACAAAATTCTGGATGCTATAAAGGCTCAACAAGAAGAGATATCTAGTTTATCACAGGTAGTATTCCAAAATCGGATGGCCCTAGACTTGTTACTGGCCACTCAAGGGGGAGTCTGTACAGTAATAAACACAAGTTGTTGTATGTATGTAGATCAGAGTGGAAGGATCTCTACCGACCTGGAAGAAATATGGAAGCAGACCAGGATCCTACATGAGATCAGTAAAGATGATCTTTCATGGAGTTTTAGTGAACTATGGACTAAGTTAACCTCCTGGTTGCCCAATTTCCAATGGTTGAAACAAGTATTCATTGCTCTAATCGTATTAGTAGTGTTAGGAATATTTGTGTGCATGTTGTTTAGATGCCTGCTTTGTTGTGTTACTGTAAATAAAGAAAGTATCTGATGCAAAAGAATTTGCATGGGAAAAGAAAAGGGGGGATTGATTAAGGAGGTATTGGGGAGGCAAGGACAATCCCCAGACAAGGACTGTATATCTCGAAACAAGACACTGGAACTCATGATAAGGAAGCGGCAGGCGGACAGAGAAACGAATGTAAGGACTATAACTCTCGAAACTGGACATTGGAATTCATTATAAAGATACAACAAACGGGAGAATTGGCAACAACCAGCTCTTGCAATTAAGAAACATGCCAATTCAGCAGATTCCTGACCAAAGGTGAAAAGTACACTGTGAGGAAGACTCGGGGTCTTCCTCCCAAAGACCCCTGCCCACGTCCCAAAGACCCCTGCCCACAATTCTTGGAAGGCTCTGCGCAGGCGCAAGGTGCCAAAAGGCTAATTAGCATGAGAAGCGAGGGAAGGCGGGGATAGGTAATGCATATGTATAGGTGCTTGTAGAATATTGATAGATTGATTGTATAAATTCAAGACTGCTTTCTGCTTTGGGTATGCACGATAGGTGGAGAGATCCCCCGTGCATCCAGCGCTGCAACAAAGAATATACCACTTAAAGGAATTTCGGCTTCGATCTTTGAATCAATTTGGCGACCCAGATGGGACAACCTCTCTGCCGGACTGCAGGACCTGCTGGGAACAGGACTCCCTAGGGTACCCCCGGGATTTCCCGGAGGGACTCCTCGACTCACCGGATCACTGCGGAGGCAGACAAGGACCCCATCATTGTAAGTGAGTATATTCTTTATTCTGGTTTGGTTTTCTGGTAGACCGGTCATCTGGAACTGTCTGTAAGTCAGAAGGTGATCTTCTGCGAGGCAGTGTTTGGTATATACTTTGTGGTTAGCACCATAAGTACATGTTTGGGGACCTTAAGGAAGGAGCTCGCTTTAAGGTCCATCTGGAATTGTGTTGTCTATTTCGGTTTTCTGACTCATGGAGTATGGTATTTAACTCTGGTTATTGTTACTGCGATTTTGGCTATTTTCCTGGTGGTAATAGTAGGTTCGTGGCATTGTTATAAGAAAGATATCGTTACGGTGTTACACAGTTTGGTTTTCTGACTTATCGCATGTGGAATTTGACTCTGACTATTGTTACTGTGATTTTGGCAATATTGCTGGTAATAGTAGTTTTGTGGCATCGCTACTGAAAGATATTGCGTGCCCGTATTTTTGTGAGTGATACGTTTTGTGATACGCTTTTGTAAGTAACATGTGTATTCTGAAAGTGTAAACTGGAAACTGGGGGGGCAAACAAGCAGTGAAATTTTAAAGAAAAGTGTGTTAGGATGTGTTTTAAGTCACTGGAAAGATATTGGAGGATCTGCCGGTGGAAGTGTGAACAGGAAAACATTGATAAAATATCGTAATCAGTGGTGGCCGCTTTATAAGCTGGAATGTGGAGAAAAGTGGCCCCTAAATGGAACTTTAAACTATAATATTTTGCTACAGTTAATGTTGTTTTTTGAGAAGCAGAACAGGATGAAATGTTGTATACTGATGTTTCAGCATCTTGGTGGGAAAAGGTAGGGAATTAAGTTGGCCCCTGACTGAACCTTTGATGTTGGCATTAGAGAAGTACAGGCTGGAGAAAGATAAAGGAAGTGTTAAAAGGGTTGTTGAAAGTGTTAAAGGTGTTTGAAGTTGAATGAGCAGGGAAAGAGGATGTAGGAATGTTAATAGTTCTGCCTCTGCCCGAGGCAGAGATCTTAAAATCATGGGTGTTAGCCCTTTAGGGCAAAGGGACCATGATCGGTCCGAGAGAGTTGTCACAGAAACAGAAAAGAGGTACACTCTTAAAACAACCTGAGTTCATGTGCGAGCTCAGATTGCTGATGGGACCGTTCAGGGAACTGTGGACAATTGCATTCCCCTGACCGACCCCCACTAAGACCCGAATCATCCTGAAAATCATGAACGGTTAAGTAAATACTAAAACCTGGATGAATTGGGAATTGAGAATATGCTTCCAACAAGGTCTAAAAGAAAGCCCTATGGAATTTTTGGACCAACTCTGAAATGTAATGAAAATAAATAAATAAATAAATAAATAAATAAATAAATAAATAAATAAATAAAACAAAACGGTTTGGACCTGGCTTTGGAGGACAAATTGACTAGCCTTTTCCTAGGGTAATCAACCCCTGATTTCAACAGGAATAACGGGGACCTGGGGAATCTACCCTAGCGGATCCTCCACTGGTTATAATGAAGCTAGGGGAGGAATGGAAGTGAAATTTCTTATTGCTATGGGGCAACGTATTCAGTTCTAAATCAAGCATTAATGCCTTCACAGAATTATTATGTTAGGGTAAAAGGTATGTCATGGTTTAACCCGGCCGGCAGCTAAACACCACGCAGCTGTTCGCTCCCCCTCCCCCTCCCTCTCTGGGACGGGGGAGAGAAATGGAAAGTGAAGCCTGTGAGTTGAGATAAAGACAGTTTAATAAGACAAAATAACAATAATAATAATAATAATAATAACAATAATAATAATAATAATAACAATAATAATAACAATAATAATAATAATAACAATAATAATAATACAATGATGATAATAGTACCACTACTAATAATGTGTACAAACAAGTGATGCACAATGCAATTGCTCACCACCCGCTGACCGATGCCCAGCCTAACCCCGAGCAGTCCGGCCCCCTCCCCCTGGCTAGCCACCCCTATGTATTGTTTAGCCTGACGTCAGATGCTATGGAATACCCCTTTGGCTAGTTTGGGTCACCTGTCCTGGGTCTGTCCCCTCCCAGCTCTTACTGCACCCCCAGCCTGCCTGTTGGCAGGACAGAGCAAGAAGCTGAGATGTCCTTGGCTTGGTATAAGCATTGCTCTGCAACAATTGAAACATCGGGGTGTTATCAGCACTCTTCTCATCCTAAGCCAAAACATAGCATTCTCCCAGCTACTAGGAAGAAAATTAACTCTGTTCTAACTGAAACCAGGACAAGGTGTAACCGAAAAGGCTTATTTTTGTGAACCTTTGAAGTACAAGTTAGGGAAACAATGGGGCATACACAGATTTTTATCTATGCCTAGCTCCTCATGGGCACTCTTAGGTAGAGATTTATTAGAGCAAGTAGGAGCAGAAATTGTCTTTGAAAAAGGGAAAATGGAATTAAGAACAGGAGAAGAACAACTAATAAATGTGTTAAGCTTGGCACTAATACAAACTGACCCTAAAAGTGAAATACCTTTAGAGATCACAGATCAAGTATGTCCAGGAGTTTGGGCTACCGAAGTCCCTGGAAGAGCTAAAAATGTGACCTTAATAATTATTAAATTAAAGCCAGGAGAGAAACCCGTTAAGGTTAAGTAATATCCTTTGAGGACAGAAGATAGGAAAGGAATTAAAGAGATAATTGATCAATTTTTACAGTATGGATTATTGATTGAATGCGAATCAGAATCCAATGCACCCATATTGCCAATTAAAAAGGCAGATGAAAAAGCTATAGGCTAGTTCAGGATTTGAGGGCCATAAATAAAATCACTGAGGATATACATCCAGTATACCCTTATACATCCAGTAAACCCTTATACTTTGCTGACTAAATTAAAGAATAGTCAAGTCTGGTTTACCGTACTGGATTTAAAAGATGCCTTCTTCTGCCTAGGCTTAGCCACAGAAAGCCAAAACCTATTCGCCTTTGAATGGGAAAATCCCGATTCAGGCAGAAAGACGCAGCTTACGTGGACATTACTACCTCAAGGATTCAAGAATAGCCCCACTATTTTTGGAAACCAATTAGCAAGGGAACTCGAAACATGGATACCTCCGGACACTGAAGGTGCTTTGTTACAATATGTAGATGATCTCTTAATAGCTACCGAGACTAAAGGGAGTTGGATTCAATGGACTATAAGTCGTCTTAATTTTCTGGGTTTAAATGGATATCAAGTCTCTTGACAGAAAGTCCAGCTGGCTCAACAAAGTGTGACCTATCTGGGATTTGAAATTTCGGAAGGACAACGAGAACTAGGAACTGAACATAAGGAAGTCATTTGCCGGACTCCAGAACCTCAAATGGTAAAGGAGCTACAAAGCTTTTTAGGAATGACAGGTTGGTGTCGCCTTTGGATTTATAATTATGGACTATTGGTAAAGCCTCTATGTGAATTGATAAAGATTAACCAGTCAAAGTTAGTCTGGACTGGAGAAGCACAAAAAGTCTTTAAACAACTTAAACAAGAATTGATGATTTTGAAATATCAAGCAATATTGGTAGAACAGGACGACGTGGAAATTGTGATAATTCATATTGTGAATCTAGCCTCTTTTCTTAGTGATGCTCCGGCACAAGCTGTGATTCACGATTGTTTAGAAACTCTAGAGACTGTGTATTCCAGCCGACCAGACCTTAAGGAGGAGCCCATGGAAGACGCGGAAGAAACTTGGTTCACGGATGGGAGCAGTTTTGTTACGCAAAGACAACGTAAAGCTGGATATGCTATAACAACTACTCAGCAGGTAATCGAGTCTAAGCCTTTACCCCCTGGAACATCAGCTCAAAAGGCGGAGATAGTTGCTCTCACGAGAGCATTGGAACTGGCAGCGGGAAAAAGGGTAAATATTTGGACAGATTCTAAATATACATTCGGCGTGGTACATGCTCATGGAGCACTTTGGAAAGAACATGGATTGCTGACCGCTCAGTGAAAACACAAAGTATGCTGAAGAAATTTTAAAATTGTTAGAGGCTGTAAAACAACCAGAAAAGGTAGCTATCATGCATTGTCAGGGACACCAAAAGGGGAACACCGATTTTGAAATTGGAAAATCGATTGGCAGAGGCTAAGCAGGCAGCTGAAATAACTGAGGTGAAGGCATTGTCTTTGATACCAGACGGTAAAATCCAAACTATATCCAAATTATACAAAAGAAGACTTAAAATTAATTGAAGATTTGAAAGGTAAAATGAAACCAGATGGATGAGTATATTTAAAAGATAACCCCATAGTAATACCCTCTAGTTTGACATGGCCCATAGTTCTTACAGAACACAATAAAACGCATTGGGGAGCTGGCACACTGCATAAGAGCCTGAGTCAGACATTAGTGGGACGATATGATAAAACAAGTAACTCAACAATGTAGCATTTGCTTACACAATAACCCCAATACCAAGGATAGAATAAAATTTGGAATAATCGGTAAAGGAAATTGTTCGGGGCAACAGTGGCAAATTGATTTTTCAGAACTCCCTAGAAAAGGGGGGTATCATTATTTACTGGTTCTGACTGACACGTTTTCAGGAAGGCCTGAAGCCTTTCCCTGTCGAACAACCAAAGCAAGAGAAGTGGTTAAAGTCTTGTTAAATGAAATAATACCATGCTTTGGGATTCTAGTAGCAATGTCTTCTGATAGAGTTTCACATTTTTGTGCACAAGTGGTAGAACAGATAAGTAAGATTCTAAAGATAGATTGGCAACTGCATACTCCTTATAGACCACAGGCAAGTGGACAGGTAGAAAAAATGAACCATTTAATTAAACAATAAATAGCTAAAATTGGATAAGAAGCTAATTTGTCATGGCCTCAATCCCTCCCTTTAGCATTACTTGGAATTAGAGTTAAACCTAGAATAAAAGGAAATTTGAGTCCCTTCAAAATCTTATATGGAAGGCCATAGCAATTTCTATTTAGTGGAGAGGACCTAACGCAGTTAGGATCAGAATATTTATATGCTTATATAACTGAACTTCAGAAACAATTAAATAAAGTACATACATTTGTTTTAGGGACCAGGGCTAGAGGGTTGGATCAACCAATCCACCCCTTTAAGCTCGGGGATTATATATATATAAAGACTTTTTCAGGACAACCCGTGCAGGAAAAATGGAAGGAAAGTGGATGGGACCACACCAAGTATTACTGACAACACACACCGCCATTAAGATTAAGAAGCAAGCAGCTTGGATCCACAATTCAAGGGTGAAGAAGGCCCCGGCGAGGATATGGACCACCACTCCAATTGGACCAACAAAATTACGGTTTTCCAGATCCTAATGATTGCAGGGGTGCGGTTCTCGGATTTGGGGTGGGCAACTTGGGATGAGAACTTACACCTGACCTTAATACAAACAATTTCTCAAGTAACTAATAAGACGAACTGTTGGGTATGCACCCATCTGCCACAGCATGGGAATAAGGGTGTATCGTTAATTGGGATTCCCTTGCCTGCAAACTTATCTTGGACTAATTTGTGGGAAAACACATCTTGGGGTCGAAAATATTAAGCAGTTTTGGAACTAGAAGTGAGTAGCTTCTTGCCGTTAGAATCCTATTATGTGTGTGTACAAAGGTGTAACCCGTGTAAGGGTATAGGAAAACAGCATTGTATGAATACGGATACTACTTATGTGGGAAATCAGACATCTTGTAATTGAACAATTGATATTAGTACGACTAGCGGCTGGGCAAATTCAACCAGCTGGACGGTTCCAGAAGGAAAAGGGTGGTATTGGCTATGCAATGATACAGCCCGTAAGGTCTTGCCTGAGAATTGGAAGGGAACTTGCACTCTTGGAGCGGTAGTCCCCAATATGACAGTACATGATGTAGTGCCTCAAGGTTACTTGAGAAATCATATCCGGAGAATCAGATGAAAAATTAACAATCCATTGGTAGAGAGACACACCCCTTTTCATAGTTTTGTGCGATGGTTTATCCCATGGTTAGGAGTGAGTGAATTGGAAAAGGCAATAGTTAATATTTCTGCAATTATAGAGAAGTTAGAAAACAAAATTCTGGATGCTATAAAGGCTCAACAAGAAGAGATATCTAGTTTATCACAGGTAGTATTCCAAAATCGGATGGCCCTAGACTTGTTACTGGCCACTCAAGGGGGAGTCTGTACAGTAATAAACACAAGTTGTTGTATGTATGTAGATCAGAGTGGAAGGATCTCTACCGACCTGGAAGAAATATGGAAGCAGACCAGGATCCTACATGAGATCAGTAAAGATGATCTTTCATGGAGTTTTAGTGAACTATGGACTAAGTTAACCTCCTGGTTGCCCAATTTCCAATGGTTGAAACAAGTATTCATTGCTCTAATCGTATTAGTAGTGTTAGGAATATTTGTGTGCATGTTGTTTAGATGCCTGCTTTGTTGTGTTACTGTAAATAAAGAAAGTATCTGATGCAAAAGAATTTGCATGGGAAAAGAAAAGGGGGGATTGATTAAGGAGGTATTGGGGAGGCAAGGACAATCCCCAGACAAGGACTGTATATCTCGAAACAAGACACTGGAACTCATGATAAGGAAGCGGCAGGCGGACAGAGAAACGAATGTAAGGACTATAACTCTCGAAACTGGACATTGGAATTCATTATAAAGATACAACAAACGGGAGAATTGGCAACAACCAGCTCTTGCAATTAAGAAACATGCCAATTCAGCAGATTCCTGACCAAAGGTGAAAAGTACACTGTGAGGAAGACTCGGGGTCTTCCTCCCAAAGACCCCTGCCCACGTCCCAAAGACCCCTGCCCACAATTCTTGGAAGGCTCTGCGCAGGCGCAAGGTGCCAAAAGGCTAATTAGCATGAGAAGCGAGGGAAGGCGGGGATAGGTAATGCATATGTATAGGTGCTTGTAGAATATTGATAGATTGATTGTATAAATTCAAGACTGCTTTCTGCTTTGGGTATGCACGATAGGTGGAGAGATCCCCCGTGCATCCAGCGCTGCAATAAAGAATATACCACTTAAAGGAATTTCGGCTTCGATCTTTGAATCAATTTGGCGACCCAGATGGGACAACCTCTCTGCCGGACTGCAGGACCTGCTGGGAACAGGACTCCCTAGGGTACCCCCGGGATTTCCCGGAGGGACTCCTCGACTCACCGGATCACTGCGGAGGCAGACAAGGACCCCATCATTGTAAGTGAGTATATTCTTTATTCTGGTTTGGTTTTCTGGTAGACCGGTCATCTGGAACTGTCTGTAAGTCAGAAGGTGATCTTCTGCGAGGCAGTGTTTGGTATATACTTTGTGGTTAGCACCATAAGTACATGTTTGGGGACCTTAAGGAAGGAGCTCGCTTTAAGGTCCATCTGGAATTGTGTTGTCTATTTCGGTTTTCTGACTCATGGAGTATGGTATTTAACTCTGGTTATTGTTACTGCGATTTTGGCTATTTTCCTGGTGGTAATAGTAGGTTCGTGGCATTGTTATAAGAAAGATATCGTTACGGTGTTACACAGTTTGGTTTTCTGACTTATCGCATGTGGAATTTGACTCTGACTATTGTTACTGTGATTTTGGCAATATTGCTGGTAATAGTAGTTTTGTGGCATCGCTACTGAAAGATATTGCGTGCCCGTATTTTTGTGAGTGGTACGTTTTGTGATACGCTTTTGTAAGTAACATGTGTATTCTGAAAGTGTAAACTGGAAACTGGGGGGGCAAACAAGCAGTGAAAATTTAAAGAAAAGTGTGTTAGGATGTGTTTTAAGTCACTGGAAAGATATTGGAGGATCTGCCGGTGGAAGTGTGAACAGGAAAACATTGATAAAATATCGTAATCAGTGGTGGCCGCTTTATAAGCTGGAATGTGGAGAAAAGTGGCCCCTAAATGGAACTTTAAACTATAATATTTTGCTACAGTTAATGTTGTTTTTTGAGAAGCAGAACAGGATGAAATGTTGTATACTGATGTTTCAGCATCTTGGTGGGAAAAGGTAGGGAATTAAGTTGGCCCCTGACTGAACCTTTGATGTTGGCATTAGAGAAGTACAGGCTGGAGAAAGATAAAGGAAGTGTTAAAAGGGTTGTTGAAAGTGTTAAAGGTGTTTGAAGTTGAATGAGCAGGGAAAGAGGATGTAGGAATGTTAATAGTTCTGCCTCTGCCCGAGGCAGAGATCTTAAAATCATGGGTGTTAGCCCTTTAGGGCAAAGGGACCATGATCGGTCCGAGAGAGTTGTCACAGAAACAGAAAAGAGGTACACTCTTAAAACAACCTGAGTTCATGTGCGAGCTCAGATTGCTGATGGGACCGTTCAGGGAACTGTGGACAATTGCATTCCCCTGACCGACCCCCACTAAGACCCGAATCATCCTGAAAATCATGAACGGTTAAGTAAATACTAAAACCTGGATGAATTGGGAATTGAGAATATGCTTCCAACAAGGTCTAAAAGAAAGCCCTATGGAATTTTTGGACCAACTCTGAAATGTAATGAAAATAAATAAATAAATAAATAAATAAATAAATAAATAAATAAATAAAACAAAACGGTTTGGACCTGGCTTTGGAGGACAAATTGACTAGCCTTTTCCTAGGGTAATCAACCCCTGATTTCAACAGGAATAACGGGGACCTGGGGAATCTACCCTAGCGGATCCTCCACTGGTTATAATGAAGCTAGGGGAGGAATGGAAGTGAAATTTCTTATTGCTATGGGGCAACGTATTCAGTTCTAAATCAAGCATTAATGCCTTCACAGAATTATTATGTTAGGGTAAAAGGTATGTCATGGTTTAACCCGGCCGGCAGCTAAACACCACGCAGCTGTTCGCTCCCCCTCCCCCTCCCTCTCTGGGACGGGGGAGAGAAATGGAAAGTGAAGCCTGTGAGTTGAGATAAAGACAGTTTAATAAGACAAAATAACAATAATAATAATAATAATAATAACAATAATAATAATAATAATAATAACAATAATAATAATAATAACAATAATAATAACAATAATAATAATACAATGATGATAATAGTACCACTACTAATAATGTGTACAAACAAGTGATGCACAATGCAATTGCTCACCACCCGCTGACCGATGCCCAGCCTAACCCCGAGCAGTCCGGCCCCCTCCCCCTGGCTAGCCACCCCTATGTATTGTTTAGCCTGACGTCAGATGCTATGGAATACCCCTTTGGCTAGTTTGGGTCACCTGTCCTGGGTCTGTCCCCTCCCAGCTCTTACTGCACCCCCAGCCTGCCTGTTGGCAGGACAGAGCAAGAAGCTGAGATGTCCTTGGCTTGGTATAAGCATTGCTCTGCAACAATTGAAACATCGGGGTGTTATCAGCACTCTTCTCATCCTAAGCCAAAACATAGCATTCTCCCAGCTACTAGGAAGAAAATTAACTCTGTTCTAACTGAAACCAGGACAAGGTGTAACCGAAAAGGCTTATTTTTGTGAACCTTTGAAGTACAAATTAGGGAAACAATGGGGCATACACAGATTTTTATCTATGCCTAGCTCCTCATGGGCACTCTTAGGTAGAGATTTATTAGAGCAAGTAGGAGCAGAAATTGTCTTTGAAAAAGGGAAAATGGAATTAAGAACAGGAGAAGAACAACTAATAAATGTGTTAAGCTTGGCACTAATACAAACTGACCCTAAAAGTGAAATACCTTTAGAGATCACAGATCAAGTATGTCCAGGAGTTTGGGCTACCGAAGTCCCTGGAAGAGCTAAAAATGTGACCTTAATAATTATTAAATTAAAGCCAGGAGAGAAACCCGTTAAGGTTAAGTAATATCCTTTGAGGATAGAAGATAGGAAAGGAATTAAAGAGATAATTGATCAGTTTTTACAGTATGGATTATTGATTGAATGCGAATCAGAATCCAATGCACCCATATTGCCAATTAAAAAGGCAGATGAAAAAGCTATAGGCTAGTTCAGGATTTGAGGGCCATAAATAAAATCACTGAGGATATACATCCAGTATACCCTTATACATCCAGTAAACCCTTATACTTTGCTGACTAAATTAAAGAATAGTCAAGTCTGGTTTACCGTACTGGATTTAAAAGATGCCTTCTTCTGCCTAGGCTTAGCCACAGAAAGCCAAAACCTATTCGCCTTTGAACGGGAAAATCCCGATTCAGGCAGAAAGACGCAGCTTACGTGGACATTACTACCTCAAGGATTCAAGAATAGCCCCACTATTTTTGGAAACCAATTAGCAAGGGAACTCGAAACATGGATACCTCCGGACACTGAAGGTGCTTTGTTACAATATGTAGATGATCTCTTAATAGCTACCGAGACTAAAGGGAGTTGGATTCAATGGACTATAAGTCGTCTTAATTTTCTGGGTTTAAATGGATATCAAGTCTCTTGACAGAAAGTCCAGCTGGCTCAACAAAGTGTGACCTATCTGGGATTTGACATTTCGGAAGGACAACGAGAACTAGGAACTGAACATAAGGAAGTCATTTGCCGGACTCCAGAACCTCAAATGGTAAAGGAGCTACAAAGCTTTTTAGGAATGACAGGTTGGTGTCGCCTTTGGATTTATAATTATGGACTATTGGTAAAGCCTCTATGTGAATTGATAAAGATTAACCAGTCAAAGTTAGTCTGGACTGGAGAAGCACAAAAAGTCTTTAAACAACTTAAACAAGAATTGATGATTTTGAAATATCAAGCAATATTGGTAGAACAGGACGACGTGGAAATTGTGATAATTCATATTGTGAATCTAGCCTCTTTTCTTAGTGATGCTCCGGCACAAGCTGTGATTCACGATTGTTTAGAAACTCTAGAGACTGTGTATTCCAGCCGACCAGACCTTAAGGAGGAGCCCATGGAAGACGCGGAAGAAACTTGGTTCACGGATGGGAGCAGTTTTGTTACGCAAAGACAACGTAAAGCTGGATATGCTATAACAACTACTCAGCAGGTAATCGAGTCTAAGCCTTTACCCCCTGGAACATCAGCTCAAAAGGCGGAGATAGTTGCTCTCACGAGAGCATTGGAACTGGCAGCGGGAAAAAGGGTAAATATTTGGACAGATTCTAAATATACATTCGGCGTGGTACATGCTCATGGAGCACTTTGGAAAGAACATGGATTGCTGACCGCTCAGTGAAAACACAAAGTATGCTGAAGAAATTTTAAAATTGTTAGAGGCTGTAAAACAACCAGAAAAGGTAGCTATCATGCATTGTCAGGGACACCAAAAGGGGAACACCGATTTTGAAATTGGAAAATCGATTGGCAGAGGCTAAGCAGGCAGCTGAAATAACTGAGGTGAAGGCATTGTCTTTGATACCAGACGGTAAAATCCAAACTATATCCAAATTATACAAAAGAAGACTTAAAATTAATTGAAGATTTGAAAGGTAAAATGAAACCAGATGGATGAGTATATTTAAAAGATAACCCCATAGTAATACCCTCTAGTTTGACATGGCCCATAGTTCTTACAGAACACAATAAAACGCATTGGGGAGCTGGCACACTGCATAAGAGCCTGAGTCAGACATTAGTGGGACGATATGATAAAACAAGTAACTCAACAATGTAGCATTTGCTTACACAATAACCCCAATACCAAGGATAGAATAAAATTTGGAATAATCGGTAAAGGAAATTGTTCGGGGCAACAGTGGCAAATTGATTTTTCAGAACTCCCTAGAAAAGGGGGGTATCATTATTTACTGGTTCTGACTGACACGTTTTCAGGAAGGCCTGAAGCCTTTCCCTGTCGAACAACCAAAGCAAGAGAAGTGGTTAAAGTCTTGTTAAATGAAATAATACCATGCTTTGGGATTCTAGTAGCAATGTCTTCTGATAGAGTTTCACATTTTTGTGCACAAGTGGTAGAACAGATAAGTAAGATTCTAAAGATAGATTGGCAACTGCATACTCCTTATAGACCACAGGCAAGTGGACAGGTAGAAAAAATGAACCATTTAATTAAACAATAAATAGCTAAAATTGGATAAGAAGCTAATTTGTCATGGCCTCAATCCCTCCCTTTAGCATTACTTGGAATTAGAGTTAAACCTAGAATAAAAGGAAATTTGAGTCCCTTCAAAATCTTATATGGAAGGCCATAGCAATTTCTATTTAGTGGAGAGGACCTAACGCAGTTAGGATCAGAATATTTATATGCTTATATAACTGAACTTCAGAAACAATTAAATAAAGTACATACATTTGTTTTAGGGACCAGGGCTAGAGGGTTGGATCAACCAATCCACCCCTTTAAGCTCGGGGATTATATATATATAAAGACTTTTTCAGGACAACCCGTGCAGGAAAAATGGAAGGAAAGTGGATGGGACCACACCAAGTATTACTGACAACACACACCGCCATTAAGATTAAGAAGCAAGCAGCTTGGATCCACAATTCAAGGGTGAAGAAGGCCCCGGCGAGGATATGGACCACCACTCCAATTGGACCAACAAAATTACGGTTTTCCAGATCCTAATGATTGCAGGGGTGCGGTTCTCGGATTTGGGGTGGGCAACTTGGGATGAGAACTTACACCTGACCTTAATACAAACAATTTCTCAAGTAACTAATAAGACGAACTGTTGGGTATGCACCCATCTGCCACAGCATGGGAATAAGGGTGTATCGTTAATTGGGATTCCCTTGCCTGCAAACTTATCTTGGACTAATTTGTGGGAAAACACATCTTGGGGTCGAAAATATTAAGCAGTTTTGGAACTAGAAGTGAGTAGCTTCTTGCCGTTAGAATCCTATTATGTGTGTGTACAAAGGTGTAACCCGTGTAAGGGTATAGGAAAACAGCATTGTATGAATACGGATACTACTTATGTGGGAAATCAGACATCTTGTAATTGAACAATTGATATTAGTACGACTAGCGGCTGGGCAAATTCAACCAGCTGGACGGTTCCAGAAGGAAAAGGGTGGTATTGGCTATGCAATGATACAGCCCGTAAGGTCTTGCCTGAGAATTGGAAGGGAACTTGCACTCTTGGAGCGGTAGTCCCCAATATGACAGTACATGATGTAGTGCCTCAAGGTTACTTGAGAAATCATATCCGGAGAATCAGATGAAAAATTAACAATCCATTGGTAGAGAGACACACCCCTTTTCATAGTTTTGTGCGATGGTTTATCCCATGGTTAGGAGTGAGTGAATTGGAAAAGGCAATAGTTAATATTTCTGCAATTATAGAGAAGTTAGAAAACAAAATTCTGGATGCTATAAAGGCTCAACAAGAAGAGATATCTAGTTTATCACAGGTAGTATTCCAAAATCGGATGGCCCTAGACTTGTTACTGGCCACTCAAGGGGGAGTCTGTACAGTAATAAACACAAGTTGTTGTATGTATGTAGATCAGAGTGGAAGGATCTCTACCGACCTGGAAGAAATATGGAAGCAGACCAGGATCCTACATGAGATCAGTAAAGATGATCTTTCATGGAGTTTTAGTGAACTATGGACTAAGTTAACCTCCTGGTTGCCCAATTTCCAATGGTTGAAACAAGTATTCATTGCTCTAATCGTATTAGTAGTGTTAGGAATATTTGTGTGCATGTTGTTTAGATGCCTGCTTTGTTGTGTTACTGTAAATAAAGAAAGTATCTGATGCAAAAGAATTTGCATGGGAAAAGAAAAGGGGGGATTGATTAAGGAGGTATTGGGGAGGCAAGGACAATCCCCAGACAAGGACTGTATATCTCGAAACAAGACACTGGAACTCATGATAAGGAAGCGGCAGGCGGACAGAGAAACGAATGTAAGGACTATAACTCTCGAAACTGGACATTGGAATTCATTATAAAGATACAACAAACGGGAGAATTGGCAACAACCAGCTCTTGCAATTAAGAAACATGCCAATTCAGCAGATTCCTGACCAAAGGTGAAAAGTACACTGTGAGGAAGACTCGGGGTCTTCCTCCCAAAGACCCCTGCCCACGTCCCAAAGACCCCTGCCCACAATTCTTGGAAGGCTCTGCGCAGGCGCAAGGTGCCAAAAGGCTAATTAGCATGAGAAGCGAGGGAAGGCGGGGATAGGTAATGCATATGTATAGGTGCTTGTAGAATATTGATAGATTGATTGTATAAATTCAAGACTGCTTTCTGCTTTGGGTATGCACGATAGGTGGAGAGATCCCCCGTGCATCCAGCGCTGCAATAAAGAATATACCACTTAAAGGAATTTCGGCTTCGATCTTTGAATCAATTTGGCGACCCAGATGGGACAACCTCTCTGCCGGACTGCAGGACCTGCTGGGAACAGGACTCCCTAGGGTACCCCCGGGATTTCCCGGAGGGACTCCTCGACTCACCGGATCACTGCGGAGGCAGACAAGGACCCCATCATTGTAAGTGAGTATATTCTTTATTCTGGTTTGGTTTTCTGGTAGACCGGTCATCTGGAACTGTCTGTAAGTCAGAAGGTGATCTTCTGCGAGGCAGTGTTTGGTATATACTTTGTGGTTAGCACCATAAGTACATGTTTGGGGACCTTAAGGAAGGAGCTCGCTTTAAGGTCCATCTGGAATTGTGTTGTCTATTTCGGTTTTCTGACTCATGGAGTATGGTATTTAACTCTGGTTATTGTTACTGCGATTTTGGCTATTTTCCTGGTGGTAATAGTAGGTTCGTGGCATTGTTATAAGAAAGATATCGTTACGGTGTTACACAGTTTGGTTTTCTGACTTATCGCATGTGGAATTTGACTCTGACTATTGTTACTGTGATTTTGGCAATATTGCTGGTAATAGTAGTTTTGTGGCATCGCTACTGAAAGATATTGCGTGCCCGTATTTTTGTGAGTGGTACGTTTTGTGATACGCTTTTGTAAGTAACATGTGTATTCTGAAAGTGTAAACTGGAAACTGGGGGGGCAAACAAGCAGTGAAAATTTAAAGAAAAGTGTGTTAGGATGTGTTTTAAGTCACTGGAAAGATATTGGAGGATCTGCCGGTGGAAGTGTGAACAGGAAAACATTGATAAAATATCGTAATCAGTGGTGGCCGCTTTATAAGCTGGAATGTGGAGAAAAGTGGCCCCTAAATGGAACTTTAAACTATAATATTTTGCTACAGTTAATGTTGTTTTTTGAGAAGCAGAACAGGATGAAATGTTGTATACTGATGTTTCAGCATCTTGGTGGGAAAAGGTAGGGAATTAAGTTGGCCCCTGACTGAACCTTTGATGTTGGCATTAGAGAAGTACAGGCTGGAGAAAGATAAAGGAAGTGTTAAAAGGGTTGTTGAAAGTGTTAAAGGTGTTTGAAGTTGAATGAGCAGGGAAAGAAGATGTAGGAATGTTAATAGTTCTGCCTCTGCCCGAGGCAGAGATCTTAAAATCATGGGTGTTAGCCCTTTAGGGCAAAGGGACCATGATCGGTCCGAGAGAGTTGTCACAGAAACAGAAAAGAGGTACACTCTTAAAACAACCTGAGTTCATGTGCGAGCTCAGATTGCTGATGGGACCGTTCAGGGAACTGTGGACAATTGCATTCCCCTGACCGACCCCCACTAAGACCCGAATCATCCTGAAAATCATGAACGGTTAAGTAAATACTAAAACCTGGATGAATTGGGAATTGAGAATATGCTTCCAACAAGGTCTAAAAGAAAGCCCTATGGAATTTTTGGACCAACTCTGAAATGTAATGAAAATAAATAAATAAATAAATAAATAAATAAATAAATAAATAAATAAAACAAAACGGTTTGGACCTGGCTTTGGAGGACAAATTGACTAGCCTTTTCCTAGGGTAATCAACCCCTGATTTCAACAGGAATAACGGGGACCTGGGGAATCTACCCTAGCGGATCCTCCACTGGTTATAATGAAGCTAGGGGAGGAATGGAAGTGAAATTTCTTATTGCTATGGGGCAACGTATTCAGTTCTAAATCAAGCATTAATGCCTTCACAGAATTATTATGTTAGGGTAAAAGGTATGTCATGGTTTAACCCGGCCGGCAGCTAAACACCACGCAGCTGTTCGCTCCCCCTCCCCCTCCCTCTCTGGGACGGGGGAGAGAAATGGAAAGTGAAGCCTGTGAGTTGAGATAAAGACAGTTTAATAAGACAAAATAACAATAATAATAATAATAATAATAACAATAATAATAATAATAATAATAACAATAATAATAATAATAACAATAATAATAACAATAATAATAATACAATGATGATAATAGTACCACTACTAATAATGTGTACAAACAAGTGATGCACAATGCAATTGCTCACCACCCGCTGACCGATGCCCAGCCTAACCCCGAGCAGTCCGGCCCCCTCCCCCTGGCTAGCCACCCCTATGTATTGTTTAGCCTGACGTCAGATGCTATGGAATACCCCTTTGGCTAGTTTGGGTCACCTGTCCTGGGTCTGTCCCCTCCCAGCTCTTACTGCACCCCCAGCCTGCCTGTTGGCAGGACAGAGCAAGAAGCTGAGATGTCCTTGGCTTGGTATAAGCATTGCTCTGCAACAATTGAAACATCGGGGTGTTATCAGCACTCTTCTCATCCTAAGCCAAAACATAGCATTCTCCCAGCTACTAGGAAGAAAATTAACTCTGTTCTAACTGAAACCAGGACAAGGTGTAACCGAAAAGGCTTATTTTTGTGAACCTTTGAAGTACAAATTAGGGAAACAATGGGGCATACACAGATTTTTATCTATGCCTAGCTCCTCATGGGCACTCTTAGGTAGAGATTTATTAGAGCAAGTAGGAGCAGAAATTGTCTTTGAAAAAGGGAAAATGGAATTAAGAACAGGAGAAGAACAACTAATAAATGTGTTAAGCTTGGCACTAATACAAACTGACCCTAAAAGTGAAATACCTTTAGAGATCACAGATCAAGTATGTCCAGGAGTTTGGGCTACCGAAGTCCCTGGAAGAGCTAAAAATGTGACCTTAATAATTATTAAATTAAAGCCAGGAGAGAAACCCGTTAAGGTTAAGTAATATCCTTTGAGGATAGAAGATAGGAAAGGAATTAAAGAGATAATTGATCAGTTTTTACAGTATGGATTATTGATTGAATGCGAATCAGAATCCAATGCACCCATATTGCCAATTAAAAAGGCAGATGAAAAAGCTATAGGCTAGTTCAGGATTTGAGGGCCATAAATAAAATCACTGAGGATATACATCCAGTATACCCTTATACATCCAGTAAACCCTTATACTTTGCTGACTAAATTAAAGAATAGTCAAGTCTGGTTTACCGTACTGGATTTAAAAGATGCCTTCTTCTGCCTAGGCTTAGCCACAGAAAGCCAAAACCTATTCGCCTTTGAACGGGAAAATCCCGATTCAGGCAGAAAGACGCAGCTTACGTGGACATTACTACCTCAAGGATTCAAGAATAGCCCCACTATTTTTGGAAACCAATTAGCAAGGGAACTCGAAACATGGATACCTCCGGACACTGAAGGTGCTTTGTTACAATATGTAGATGATCTCTTAATAGCTACCGAGACTAAAGGGAGTTGGATTCAATGGACTATAAGTCGTCTTAATTTTCTGGGTTTAAATGGATATCAAGTCTCTTGACAGAAAGTCCAGCTGGCTCAACAAAGTGTGACCTATCTGGGATTTGACATTTCGGAAGGACAACGAGAACTAGGAACTGAACATAAGGAAGTCATTTGCCGGACTCCAGAACCTCAAATGGTAAAGGAGCTACAAAGCTTTTTAGGAATGACAGGTTGGTGTCGCCTTTGGATTTATAATTATGGACTATTGGTAAAGCCTCTATGTGAATTGATAAAGATTAACCAGTCAAAGTTAGTCTGGACTGGAGAAGCACAAAAAGTCTTTAAACAACTTAAACAAGAATTGATGATTTTGAAATATCAAGCAATATTGGTAGAACAGGACGACGTGGAAATTGTGATAATTCATATTGTGAATCTAGCCTCTTTTCTTAGTGATGCTCCGGCACAAGCTGTGATTCACGATTGTTTAGAAACTCTAGAGACTGTGTATTCCAGCCGACCAGACCTTAAGGAGGAGCCCATGGAAGACGCGGAAGAAACTTGGTTCACGGATGGGAGCAGTTTTGTTACGCAAAGACAACGTAAAGCTGGATATGCTATAACAACTACTCAGCAGGTAATCGAGTCTAAGCCTTTACCCCCTGGAACATCAGCTCAAAAGGCGGAGATAGTTGCTCTCACGAGAGCATTGGAACTGGCAGCGGGAAAAAGGGTAAATATTTGGACAGATTCTAAATATACATTCGGCGTGGTACATGCTCATGGAGCACTTTGGAAAGAACATGGATTGCTGACCGCTCAGTGAAAACACAAAGTATGCTGAAGAAATTTTAAAATTGTTAGAGGCTGTAAAACAACCAGAAAAGGTAGCTATCATGCATTGTCAGGGACACCAAAAGGGGAACACCGATTTTGAAATTGGAAAATCGATTGGCAGAGGCTAAGCAGGCAGCTGAAATAACTGAGGTGAAGGCATTGTCTTTGATACCAGACGGTAAAATCCAAACTATATCCAAATTATACAAAAGAAGACTTAAAATTAATTGAAGATTTGAAAGGTAAAATGAAACCAGATGGATGAGTATATTTAAAAGATAACCCCATAGTAATACCCTCTAGTTTGACATGGCCCATAGTTCTTACAGAACACAATAAAACGCATTGGGGAGCTGGCACACTGCATAAGAGCCTGAGTCAGACATTAGTGGGACGATATGATAAAACAAGTAACTCAACAATGTAGCATTTGCTTACACAATAACCCCAATACCAAGGATAGAATAAAATTTGGAATAATCGGTAAAGGAAATTATTCGGGGCAACAGTGGCAAATTGATTTTTCAGAACTCCCTAGAAAAGGGGGGTATCATTATTTACTGGTTCTGACTGACACGTTTTCAGGAAGGCCTGAAGCCTTTCCCTGTCGAACAAACAAAGCAAGAGAAGTGGTTAAAGTCTTGTTAAATGAAATAATACCATGCTTTGGGATTCTAGTAGCAATGTCTTCTGATAGAGTTTCACATTTTTGTGCACAAGTGGTAGAACAGATAAGTAAGATTCTAAAGATAGATTGGCAACTGCATACTCCTTATAGACCACAGGCAAGTGGACAGGTAGAAAAAATGAACCATTTAATTAAACAATAAATAGCTAAAATTGGATAAGAAGCTAATTTGTCATGGCCTCAATCCCTCCCTTTAGCATTACTTGGAATTAGAGTTAAACCTAGAATAAAAGGAAATTTGAGTCCCTTCAAAATCTTATATGGAAGGCCATAGCAATTTCTATTTAGTGGAGAGGACCTAACGCAGTTAGGATCAGAATATTTATATGCTTATATAACTGAACTTCAGAAACAATTAAATAAAGTACATACATTTGTTTTAGGGACCAGGGCTAGAGGGTTGGATCAACCAATCCACCCCTTTAAGCTCGGGGATTATATATATATAAAGACTTTTTCAGGACAACCCGTGCAGGAAAAATGGAAGGAAAGTGGATGGGACCACACCAAGTATTACTGACAACACACACCGCCATTAAGATTAAGAAGCAAGCAGCTTGGATCCACAATTCAAGGGTGAAGAAGGCCCCGGCGAGGATATGGACCACCACTCCAATTGGACCAACAAAATTACGGTTTTCCAGATCCTAATGATTGCAGGGGTGCGGTTCTCGGATTTGGGGTGGGCAACTTGGGATGAGAACTTACACCTGACCTTAATACAAACAATTTCTCAAGTAACTAATAAGACGAACTGTTGGGTATGCACCCATCTGCCACAGCATGGGAATAAGGGTGTATCGTTAATTGGGATTCCCTTGCCTGCAAACTTATCTTGGACTAATTTGTGGGAAAACACATCTTGGGGTCGAAAATATTAAGCAGTTTTGGAACTAGAAGTGAGTAGCTTCTTGCCGTTAGAATCCTATTATGTGTGTGTACAAAGGTGTAACCCGCCTAAGGGTATAGGAAAACAGCATTGTATGAATACGGATACTACTTATGTGGGAAATCAGACATCTTGTAATTGAACAATTGATATTAGTACGACTAGCGGCTGGGCAAATTCAACCAGCTGGACGGTTCCAGAAGGAAAAGGGTGGTATTGGCTATGCAATGATACAGCCCGTAAGGTCTTGCCTGAGAATTGGAAGGGAACTTGCACTCTTGGAGCGGTAGTCCCCAATATGACAGTACATGATGTAGTGCCTCGAGGTTACTTGAGAAATCATATCCGGAGAATCAGATGAAAAATTAACAATCCATTGGTAGAGAGACACACCCCTTTTCATAGTTTTGTGCGATGGTTTATCCCATGGTTAGGAGTGAGTGAATTGGAAAAGGCAATAGTTAATATTTCTGCAATTATAGAGAAGTTAGAAAACAAAATTCTGGATGCTATAAAGGCTCAACAAGAAGAGATATCTAGTTTATCACAGGTAGTATTCCAAAATCGGATGGCCCTAGACTTGTTACTGGCCACTCAAGGGGGAGTCTGTACAGTAATAAACACAAGTTGTTGTATGTATGTAGATCAGAGTGGAAGGATCTCTACCGACCTGGAAGAAATATGGAAGCAGACCAGGATCCTACATGAGATCAGTAAAGATGATCTTTCATGGAGTTTTAGTGAACTATGGACTAAGTTAACCTCCTGGTTGCCCAATTTCCAATGGTTGAAACAAGTATTCATTGCTCTAATCGTATTAGTAGTGTTAGGAATATTTGTGTGCATGTTGTTTAGATGCCTGCTTTGTTGTGTTACTGTAAATAAAGAAAGTATCTGATGCAAAAGAATTTGCATGGGAAAAGAAAAGGGGGAATTGATTAAGGAGGTATTGGGGAGGCAAGGACAATCCCCAGACAAGGACTGTATATCTCGAAACAAGACACTGGAACTCATGATAAGGAAGCGGCAGGCGGACAGAGAAACGAATGTAAGGACTATAACTCTCGAAACTGGACATTGGAATTCATTATAAAGATACAACAAACGGGAGAATTGGCAACAACCAGCTCTTGCAATTAAGAAACATGCCAATTCAGCAGATTCCTGACCAAAGGTGAAAAGTACACTGTGAGGAAGACTCGGGGTCTTCCTCCCAAAGACCCCTGCCCACGTCCCAAAGACCCCTGCCCACAATTCTTGGAAGGCTCTGCGCAGGCGCAAGGTGCCAAAAGGCTAATTAGCATGAGAAGCGAGGGAAGGCGGGGATAGGTAATGCATATGTATAGGTGCTTGTAGAATATTGATAGATTGATTGTATAAATTCAAGACTGCTTTCTGCTTTGGGTATGCACGATAGGTGGAGAGATCCCCCGTGCATCCAGCGCTGCAATAAAGAATATACCACTTAAAGGAATTTCGGCTTCGATCTTTGAATCAATTTGGCGACCCAGATGGGACAACCTCTCTGCCGGACTGCAGGACCTGCTGGGAACAGGACTCCCTAGGGTACCCCCGGGATTTCCCGGAGGGACTCCTCGACTCACCGGATCACTGCGGAGGCAGACAAGGACCCCATCATTGTAAGTGAGTATATTCTTTATTCTGGTTTGGTTTTCTGGTAGACCGGTCATCTGGAACTGTCTGTAAGTCAGAAGGTGATCTTCTGCGAGGCAGTGTTTGGTATATACTTTGTGGTTATCACTATAAGTACATGTTTGGGGACCTTAAGGAAGGAGCTCGCTTTAAGGTCCATCTGGAATTGTGTTGTCTATTTCGGTTTTCTGACTCATGGAGTATGGTATTTAACTCTGGTTATTGTTACTGCGATTTTGGCTATTTTCCTGGTGGTAATAGTAGGTTCGTGGCATTGTTATAAGAAAGATATCGTTACGGTGTTACACAGTTCGGTTTTCTGACTAATCGCATGTGGAATTTGACTCTGACTATTGTTACTGTGATTTTGGCAATATTGCTGGTAATAGTAGTTTTGTGGCATCGCTACTGAAAGATATTGCGTGCCCGTATTTTTGTGAGTGATACGTTTTGTGATACGCTTTTGTAAGTAACATGTGTATTCTGAAAGTGTAAACTGGAAACTGGGGGGGGCAAACAAGCAGTGAAATTTTAAAGAAAAGTGTGTTAGGATGTGTTTTAAGTCACTGGAAGGATATTGGAGGATCTGCCGGTGGAAGTGTGAACAGGAAAACATTGATAAAATATCGTAATCAGTGGTGGCCGCTTTATAAGCTGGAATGTGGAGAAAAGTGGCCCCTAAATGGAACTTTAAACTATAATATTTTGCTACAGTTAATGTTGTTTTTTGAGAAGCAGAACAGGATGAAATGTTGTATACTGATGTTTCAGCATCTTGGTGGGAAAAGGTAGGGAATTAAGTTGGCCCCTGACTGAACCTTTGATGTTGGCATTAGAGAAGTACAGGCTGGAGAAAGATAAAGGAAGTGTTAAAAGGGTTGTTGAAAGTGTTAAAGGTGTTTGAAGTTGAATGAGCAGGGAAAGAGGATGTAGGAATGTTAATAGTTCTGCCTCTGCCCGAGGCAGAGATCTTAAAATCATGGGTGTTAGCCCTTTAGGGCAAAGGGACCATGATCGGTCCGAGAGAGTTGTCACAGAAACAGAAAAGAGGTACACTCTTAAAACAACCTGAGTTCATGTGCGAGCTCAGATTGCTGATGGGACCGTTCAGGGAACTGTGGACAACTGCATTCCCCTGACCGACCCCCACTAAGACCCGAATCATCCTGAAAATCATGAACGGTTAAGTAAATACTAAAACCTGGATGAATTGGGAATTGAGAATATGCTTCCAACAAGGTCTAAAAGAAAGCCCTATGGAATTTTTGGACCAACTCTGAAATGTAATGAAAATAAATAAATAAATAAATAAATAAAACAAAACGGTTTGGACCTGGCTTTGGAGGACAAATTGACTAGCCTTTTCCTAGGGTAATCAACCCCTGATTTCAACAGGAATAACGGGGACCTGGGGAATCTACCCTAGCGGATCCTCCACTGGTTATAATGAAGCTAGGGGAGGAATGGAAGTGAAATTTCTTATTGCTATGGGGCAACGTATTCAGTTCTAAATCAAGCATTAATGCCTTCACAGAATTATTATGTTAGGGTAAAAGGTGTGTCGTGGTTTAACCCGGCCGGCAGCTAAACACCACGCAGCTGTTCGCTCCCCCTCCCCCTCCCTCTCTGGGATGGGGGAGAGAAATGGAAAGTGAAGCCTGTGAGTTGAGATAAAGACAGTTTAATAAGACAAAATAATAATAATAATAATAATAATAATAATAATAATAATAATAATAATGATAATACGATGATGATAATAGTACCACTACTAATAATGTGTACAAACAAGTGATGCACAATGCAATTGCTCACCACCCGCTGACCGATGCCCAGCCTAACCCCGAGCAGTCCGGCCCCCTCCCCCTGGCTAGCCACCCCTATGTATTGTTTAGCCTGACGTCAGATGCTATGGAATACCCCTTTGGCTAGTTTGGGTCACCTGTCCTGGGTCTGTCCCCTCCCAGCTCTTACTGCACCCCCAGCCTGCCTGTTGGCAGGACAGAGCAAGAAGCTGAGATGTCCTTGGCTTGGTATAGGCATTGCTCTGCAACAATTGAAACATCGGGGTGTTATCAGCACTCTTCTCATCCTAAGCCAAAACATAGCATTCTCCCAGCTACTAGGAAGAAAATTAACTCTGTTCTAACTGAAACCAGGACAAGGTGTAACCGAAAAGGCTTATTTTTGTGAACCTTTGAAGTACAAATTAGGGAAACAATGGGGCATACACAGATTTTTATCTATGCCTAGCTCCTCATGGGCACTCTTAGGTAGAGATTTATTAGAGCAAGTAGGAGCAGAAATTGTCTTTGAAAAAGGGAAAATGGAATTAAGAACAGGAGAAGAACAACTAATAAATGTGTTAAGCTTGGCACTAATACAAACTGACCCTAAAAGTGAAATACCTTTAGAGATCACAGATCAAGTATGTCCAGGAGTTTGGGCTACCGAAGTCCCTGGAAGAGCTAAAAATGTGACCTTAATAATTATTAAATTAAAGCCAGGAGAGAAACCCGTTAAGGTTAAGTAATATCCTTTGAGGACAGAAGATAGGAAAGGAATTAAAGAGATAACTGATCAATTTTTACAGTATGGATTATTGATTGAATGCGAATCAGAATCCAATGCACCCATATTGCCAATTAAAAAGGCAGATGAAAAAGCTATAGGCTAGTTCAGGATTTGAGGGCCATAAATAAAATCACTGAGGATATACATCCAGTAGTGGCAAACCCTTATACTTTGCTGACTAAATTAAAGAATAGTCAAGTCTGGTTTACCGTACTGGATTTAAAAGATGCCTTCTTCTGCCTAGGCTTAGCCACAGAAAGCCAAAACCTATTCGCCTTTGAATGGGAAAATCCCGATTCAGGCAGAAAGACGCAGCTTACGTGGACATTACTACCTCAAGGATTCAAGAATAGCCCCACTATTTTTGGAAACCAATTAGCAAGGGAACTCGAAACATGGATACCTCCGGACACTGAAGGTGCTTTGTTACAATATGTAGATGATCTCTTAATAGCTACCGAGACTAAAGGGAGTTGGATTCAATGGACTATAAGTCGTCTTAATTTTCTGGGTTTAAATGGATATCAAGTCTCTTGACAGAAAGTCCAGCTGGCTCAACAAAGTGTGACCTATCTGGGATTTGAAATTTCGGAAGGACAACGAGAACTAGGAACTGAACATAAGGAAGTCATTTGCCGGACTCCAGAACCTCAAATGGTAAAGGAGCTACAAAGCTTTTTAGGAATGACAGGTTGGTGTCGCCTTTGGATTTATAATTATGGACTATTGGTAAAGCCTCTATGTGAATTGATAAAGATTAACCAGTCAAAGTTAGTCTGGACTGGAGAAGCACAAAAAGTCTTTAAACAACTTAAACAAGAATTGATGATTTTGAAATATCAAGCAATATTGGTAGAACAGGACGACGTGGAGATTGTGATAATTCATATTGTGAATCTAGCCTCTTTTCTTAGTGATGCTCCGGCACAAGCTGTGATTCACGATTGTTTAGAAACTCTAGAGACTGTGTATTCCAGCCGACCAGACCTTAAGGAGGAGCCCATGGAAGACGCGGAAGAAACTTGGTTCACGGATGGGAGCAGTTTTGTTACGCAAAGACAACATAAAGCTGGATATGCTATAACAACTACTCAGCAGGTAATCGAGTCTAAGCCTTTACCCCCTGGAACATCAGCTCAAAAGGCGGAGATAGTTGCTCTCACAAGAGCATTGGAACTGGCAGCGGGAAAAAGGGTAAATATTTGGACAGATTCTAAATATACATTCGGCGTGGTACATGCTCATGGAGCAATTTGGAAAGAACATGGATTGCTGACCGCTCAGTGAAAACACAAAGTATGCTGAAGAAATTTTAAAATTGTTAGAGGCTGTAAAACAACCAGAAAAGGTAGCTATCATGCATTGTCAGGGACACCAAAAGGGGAACACCGATTTTGAAATTGGAAAATCGATTGGCAGAGGCTAAGCAGGCAGCTGAAATAACTGAGGTGAAGGCATTGTCTTTGATACCAGACGGTAAAATCCAAACTATATCCAAATTATACAAAAGAAGACTTAAAATTAATTGAAGATTTGAAAGGTAAAATGAAACCAGATGGATGAGTATATTTAAAAGATAACCCCATAGTAATACCCTCTAGTTTGACATGGCCCATAGTTCTTACAGAACACAATAAAACGCATTGGGGAGCTGGCACACTGCATAAGAGCCTGAGTCAGACATTAGTGGGACGATATGATAAAACAAGTAACTCAACAATGTAGCATTTGCTTACACAATACCAAGGATAGAATAAAATTTGGAATAATCGGTAAAGGAAATTATTCGGGGCAACAGTGGCAAATTGATTTTTCAGAACTCCCTAGAAAAGGGGGGTATCATTATTTACTGGTTCTGACTGACACGTTTTCAGGAAGGCCTGAAGCCTTTCCCTGTCGAACAACCAAAGCAAGAGAAGTGGTTAAAGTCTTGTTAAATGAAATAATACCATGCTTTGGGATTCTAGTAGCAATGTCTTCTGATAGAGTTTCACATTTTTGTGCACAAGTGGTAGAACAGATAAGTAAGATTCTAAAGATAGATTGGCAACTGCATACTCCTTATAGACCACAGGCAAGTGGACAGGTAGAAAAAATGAACCATTTAATTAAACAATAAATAGCTAAAATTGGATAAGAAGCTGATTTGTCATGGCCTCAATCCCTCCCTTTAGCATTACTTGGAATTAGAGTTAAACCTAGAATAAAAGGAAATTTGAGTCCCTTCAAAATCTTATATGGAAGGCCATAGCAATTTCTATTTAGTGGAGAGGACCTAACGCAGTTAGGATCAGAATATTTATATGCTTATATAACTGAACTTCAGAAACAATTAAATAAAGTACATACATTTGTTTTAGGGACCAGGGCTAGAGGGTTGGATCAACCAATCCACCCCTTTAAGCTCGGGGATTATATATATATAAAGACTTTTTCAGGACAACCCGTGCAGGAAAAATGGAAGGAAAGTGGATGGGACCACACCAAGTATTACTGACAACACACACCGCCATTAAGATTAAGAAGCAAGCAGCTTGGATCCACAATTCAAGGGTGAAGAAGGCCCCGGCGAGGATATGGACCACCACTCCAATTGGACCAACAAAATTACGGTTTTCCAGATCCTAATGATTGCAGGGGTGCGGTTCTCGGATTTGGGGTGGGCAACTTGGGATGAGAACTTACACCTGACCTTAATACAAACAATTTCTCAAGTAACTAATAAGACGAACTGTTGGGTATGCACCCATCTGCCACAGCATGGGAATAAGGGTGTATCGTTAATTGGGATTCCCTTGCCTGCAAACTTATCTTGGACTAATTTGTGGGAAAACACATCTTGGGGTCGAAAATATTAAGCAGTTCTGGAACTAGAAGTGAGTAGCTTCATGCCGTTAGAATCCTATTATGTATGTGTACAAAGGTGTAACCCGCCTAAGGGTATAGGAAAACAGCATTGTATAAATACGGATACTACTTATGTGGGAAATCAGACATCTTGTAATTGAACAATTGATATTAGTACGACTAGCGGCTGGGCAAATTCAACCAGCTGGACGGTTCCAGAAGGAAAAGGGTGGTATTGGCTATGCAATGATACAGCCCGTAAGGTCTTGCCTGAGAATTGGAAGGGAACTTGCACTCTTGGAGCGGTAGTCCCCAATATGACAGTACATGATGTAGTGCCTCAAGGTTACTTGAGAAATCATATCCGGAGAATCAGATGAAAAATTAACAATCCATTGGTAGAGAGACACACCCCTTTTCATAGTTTTGTGCGATGGTTTATCCCATGGTTAGGAGTGAGTGAATTGGAAAAGGCAATAGTTAATATTTCTGCAATTATAGAGAAGTTAGAAAACAAAATTCTGGATGCTATAAAGGCTCAACAAGAAGAGATATCTAGTTTATCACAGGTAGTATTCCAAAATCGGATGGCCCTAGACTTGTTACTGGCCACTCAAGGGGGAGTCTGTACAGTAATAAACACAAGTTGTTGTATGTATGTAGATCAGAGTGGAAGGATCTCTACCGACCTGGAAGAAATATGGAAGCAGACCAGGATCCTACATGAGATCAGTAAAGATGATCTTTCATGGAGTTTTAGTGAACTATGGACTAAGTTAACCTCCTGGTTGCCCAATTTCCAATGGTTGAAACAAGTATTCATTGCTCTAATCGTATTAGTAGTGTTAGGAATATTTGTGTGCATGTTGTTTAGATGCCTGCTTTGTTGTGTTACTGTAAATAAAGAAAGTATCTGATGCAAAAGAATTTGCATGGGAAAAGAAAAGGGGGGATTGATTAAGGAGGTATTGGGGAGGCAAGGACAATCCCCAGACAAGGACTGTATATCTCGAAACAAGACACTGGAACTCATGATAAGGAAGCGGCAGGCGGACAGAGAAACGAATGTAAGGACTATAACTCTCGAAACTGGACATTGGAATTCATTATAAAGATACAACAAACGGGAGAATTGGCAACAACCAGCTCTTGCAATTAAGAAACATGCCAATTCAGCAGATTCCTGACCAAAGGTGAAAAGTACACTGTGAGGAAGACTCGGGGTCTTCCTCCCAAAGACCCCTGCCCACGTCCCAAAGACCCCTGCCCACAATTCTTGGAAGGCTCTGCGCAGGCGCAAGGTGCCAAAAGGCTAATTAGCATGAGAAGCGAGGGAAGGCGGGGATAGGTAATGCATATGTATAGGTGCTTGTAGAATATTGATAGATTGATTGTATAAATTCAAGACTGCTTTCTGCTTTGGGTATGCACGATAGGTGGAGAGATCCCCCGTGCATCCAGCGCTGCAATAAAGAATATACCACTTAAAGGAATTTCGGCTTCGATCTTTGAATCAATTTGGCGACCCAGATGGGACAACCTCTCTGCCGGACTGCAGGACCTGCTGGGAACAGGACTCCCTAGGGTACCCCCGGGATTTCCCGGAGGGACTCCTCGACTCACCGGATCACTGCGGAGGCAGACAAGGACCCCATCATTGTAAGTGAGTATATTCTTTATTCTGGTTTGGTTTTCTGGTAGACCGGTCATCTGGAACTGTCTGTAAGTCAGAAGGTGATCTTCTGCGAGGCAGTGTTTTGTATATACTTTGTGGTTATCACTATAAGTACATGTTTGGGGACCTTAAGGAAGGAGCTCGCTTTAAGGTCCATCTGGAATTGTGTTGTCTATTACGGTTTTCTGACTCATGGAGTATGGTATTTAACTCTGGTTATTGTTACTGCGATTTTGGCTATTTTCCTGGTGGTAATAGTAGGTTCGTGGCATTGTTATAAGAAAGATATCGTTACGGTGTTACACAGTTCGGTTTTCTGACTAATCGCATGTGGAATTTGACTCTGACTATTGTTACTGTGATTTTGGCAATATTGCTGGTAATAGTAGTTTTGTGGCATCGCTACTGAAAGATATTGCGTGCCCGTATTTTTGTGAGTGATACGTTTTGTGATACGCTTTTGTAAGTAACATGTGTATTCTGAAAGTGTAAACTGGAAACTGGGGGGGGCAAACAAGCAGTGAAATTTTAAAGAAAAGTGTGTTAGGATGTGTTTTAAGTCACTGGAAGGATATTGGAGGATCTGCCGGTGGAAGTGTGAACAGGAAAACATTGATAAAATATCGTAATCAGTGGTGGCCGCTTTATAAGCTGGAATGTGGAGAAAAGTGGCCCCTAAATGGAACTTTAAACTATAATATTTTGCTACAGTTAATGTTGTTTTTTGAGAAGCAGAACAGGATGAAATGTTGTATACTGATGTTTCAGCATCTTGGTGGGAAAAGGTAGGGAATTAAGTTGGCCCCTGACTGAACCTTTGATGTTGGCATTAGAGAAGTACAGGCTGGAGAAAGATAAAGGAAGTGTTAAAAGGGTTGTTGAAAGTGTTAAAGGTGTTTGAAGTTGAATGAGCAGGGAAAGAGGATGTAGGAATGTTAATAGTTCTGCCTCTGCCCGAGGCAGAGATCTTAAAATCATGGGTGTTAGCCCTTTAGGGCAAAGGGACCATGATCGGTCCGAGAGAGTTGTCACAGAAACAGAAAAGAGGTACACTCTTAAAACAACCTGAGTTCATGTGCGAGCTCAGATTGCTGATGGGACCGTTCAGGGAACTGTGGACAACTGCATTCCCCTGACCGACCCCCACTAAGACCCGAATCATCCTGAAAATCATGAACGGTTAAGTAAATACTAAAACCTGGATGAATTGGGAATTGAGAATATGCTTCCAACAAGGTCTAAAAGAAAGCCCTATGGAATTTTTGGACCAACTCTGAAATGTAATGAAAATAAATAAATAAATAAATAAATAAAACAAAACGGTTTGGACCTGGCTTTGGAGGACAAATTGACTAGCCTTTTCCTAGGGTAATCAACCCCTGATTTCAACAGGAATAACGGGGACCTGGGGAATCTACCCTAGCGGATCCTCCACTGGTTATAATGAAGCTAGGGGAGGAATGGAAGTGAAATTTCTTATTGCTATGGGGCAACGTATTCAGTTCTAAATCAAGCATTAATGCCTTCACAGAATTATTATGTTAGGGTAAAAGGTGTGTCGTGGTTTAACCCGGCCGGCAGCTAAACACCACGCAGCTGTTCGCTCCCCCTCCCCCTCCCTCTCTGGGATGGGGGAGAGAAATGGAAAGTGAAGCCTGTGAGTTGAGATAAAGACAGTTTAATAAGACAAAATAATAATAATAATAATAATAATAATAATAATAATAATAATAATGATAATACGATGATGATAATAGTACCACTACTAATAATGTGTACAAACAAGTGATGCACAATGCAATTGCTCACCACCCGCTGACCGATGCCCAGCCTAACCCCGAGCAGTCCGGCCCCCTCCCCCTGGCTAGCCACCCCTATGTATTGTTTAGCCTGACGTCAGATGCTATGGAATACCCCTTTGGCTAGTTTGGGTCACCTGTCCTGGGTCTGTCCCCTCCCAGCTCTTACTGCACCCCCAGCCTGCCTGTTGGCAGGACAGAGCAAGAAGCTGAGATGTCCTTGGCTTGGTATAAGCATTGCTCTGCAACAATTGAAACATCGGGGTGTTATCAGCACTCTTCTCATCCTAAGCCAAAACATAGCATTCTCCCAGCTACTAGGAAGAAAATTAACTCTGTTCTAACTGAAACCAGGACAAGGTGTAACCGAAAAGGCTTATTTTTGTGAACCTTTGAAGTACAAGTTAGGGAAACAATGGGGCATACACAGATTTTTATCTATGCCTAGCTCCTCATGGGCACTCTTAGGTAGAGATTTATTAGAGCAAGTAGGAGCAGAAATTGTCTTTGAAAAAGGGAAAATGGAATTAAGAACAGGAGAAGAACAACTAATAAATGTGTTAAGCTTGGCACTAATACAAACTGACCCTAAAAGTGAAATACCTTTAGAGATCACAGATCAAGTATGTCCAGGAGTTTGGGCTACCGAAGTCCCTGGAAGAGCTAAAAATGTGACCTTAATAATTATTAAATTAAAGCCAGGAGAGAAACCCGTTAAGGTTAAGTAATATCCTTTGAGGACAGAAGATAGGAAAGGAATTAAAGAGATAATTGATCAATTTTTACAGTATGGATTATTGATTGAATGCGAATCAGAATCCAATGCACCCATATTGCCAATTAAAAAGGCAGATGAAAAAGCTATAGGCTAGTTCAGGATTTGAGGGCCATAAATAAAATCACTGAGGATATACATCCAGTAGTGGCAAACCCTTATACTTTGCTGACTAAATTAAAGAATAGTCAAGTCTGGTTTACCGTACTGGATTTAAAAGATGCCTTCTTCTGCCTAGGCTTAGCCACAGAAAGCCAAAACCTATTCGCCTTTGAATGGGAAAATCCCGATTCAGGCAGAAAGACGCAGCTTACGTGGACATTACTACCTCAAGGATTCAAGAATAGCCCCACTAATTTTGGAAACCAATTAGCAAGGCAACTCGAAACATGGATACCTCCGGACACTGAAGGTGCTTTGTTACAATATGTAGATGATCTCTTAATAGCTACCGAGACTAAAGGGAGTTGGATTCAATGGACTATAAGTCGTCTTAATTTTCTGGGTTTAAATGGATATCAAGTCTCTTGACAGAAAGTCCAGCTGGCTCAACAAAGTGTGACCTATCTGGGATTTGACATTTCGGAAGGACAACGAGAACTAGGAACTGAACATAAGGAAGTCATTTGCCGGACTCCAGAACCTCAAATGGTAAAGGAGCTACAAAGCTTTTTAGGAATGACAGGTTGGTGTCACCTTTGGATTTATAATTATGGACTATTGGTAAAGCCTCTATGTGAATTGATAAAGATTAACCAGTCAAAGTTAGTCTGGACTGGAGAAGCACAAAAAGTCTTTAAACAACTTAAACAAGAATTGATGATTTTGAAATATCAAGCAATATTGGTAGAACAGGACGACGTGGAAATTGTGATAATTCATATTGTGAATCTAGCCTCTTTTCTTAGTGATGCTCCGGCACAAGCTGTGATTCACGATTGTTTAGAAACTCTAGAGACTGTGTATTCCAGCCGACCAGACCTTAAGGAGGAGCCCATGGAAGACGCGGAAGAAACTTGGTTCACGGATGGGAGCAGTTTTGTTACGCAAAGACAACGTAAAGCTGGATATGCTATAACAACTACTCAGCAGGTAATCGAGTCTAAGCCTTTACCCCCTGGAACATCAGCTCAAAAGGCGGAGATAGTTGCTCTCACGAGAGCATTGGAACTGGCAGCGGGAAAAAGGGTAAATATTTGGACAGATTCTAAATATACATTCGGCGTGGTACATGCTCATGGAGCAATTTGGAAAGAACATGGATTGCTGACTGCTCAGTGAAAACACAAAGTATGCTGAAGAAATTTTAAAATTGTTAGAGGCTGTAAAACAACCAGAAAAGGTAGCTATCATGCATTGTCAGGGACACCAAAAGGGGAACACCGATTTTGAAATTGGAAAATCGATTGGCAGAGGCTAAGCAGGCAGCTGAAATAACTGAGGTGAAGGCATTGTCTTTGATACCAGACGGTAAAATCCAAACTATATCCAAATTATACAAAAGAAGACTTAAAATTAATTGAAGATTTGAAAGGTAAAATGAAACCAGATGGATGAGTATATTTAAAAGATAACCCCATAGTAATACCCTCTAGTTTGACATGGCCCATAGTTCTTACAGAACACAATAAAACGCATTGGGGAGCTGGCACACCGCATAAGAGCCTGAGTCAGACATTAGTGGGACGATATGATAAAACAAGTAACTCAACAATGTAGCATTTGCTTACACAATACCAAGGATAGAATAAAATTTGGAATAATCGGTAAAGGAAATTATTCGGGGCAACAGTGGCAAATTGATTTTTCAGAACTCCCTAGAAAAGGGGGGTATCATTATTTACTGGTTCTGACTGACACGTTTTCAGGAAGGCCTGAAGCCTTTCCCTGTCGAACAAACAAAGCAAGAGAAGTGGTTAAAGTCTTGTTAAATGAAATAATACCATGCTTTGGGATTCTAGTAGCAATGTCTTCTGATAGAGTTTCACATTTTTGTGCACAAGTGGTAGAACAGATAAGTAAGATTCTAAAGATAGATTGGCAACTGCATACTCCTTATAGACCACAGGCAAGTGGACAGGTAGAAAAAATGAACCATTTAATTAAACAATAAATAGCTAAAATTGGATAAGAAGCTGATTTGTCATGGCCTCAATCCCTCCCTTTAGCATTACTTGGAATTAGAGTTAAACCTAGAATAAAAGGAAATTTGAGTCCCTTCAAAATCTTATATGGAAGGCCATAGCAATTTCTATTTAGTGGAGAGGACCTAACGCAGTTAGGATCAGAATATTTATATGCTTATATAACTGAACTTCAGAAACAATTAAATAAAGTACATACATTTGTTTTAGGGACCAGGGCTAGAGGGTTGGATCAACCAATCCACCCCTTTAAGCTCGGGGATTATATATATATAAAGACTTTTTCAGGACAACCCGTGCAGGAAAAATGGAAGGAAAGTGGATGGGACCACACCAAGTATTACTGACAACACACACCGCCATTAAGATTAAGAAGCAAGCAGCTTGGATCCACAATTCAAGGGTGAAGAAGGCCCCGGCGAGGATATGGACCACCACTCCAATTGGACCAACAAAATTACGGTTTTCCAGATCCTAATGATTGCAGGGGTGCGGTTCTCGGATTTGGGGTGGGCAACTTGGGATGAGAACTTACACCTGACCTTAATACAAACAATTTCTCAAGTAACTAATAAGACGAACTGTTGGGTATGCACCCATCTGCCACAGCATGGGAATAAGGGTGTATCGTTAATTGGGATTCCCTTGCCTGCAAACTTATCTTGGACTAATTTGTGGGAAAACACATCTTGGGGTCGAAAATATTAAGCAGTTTTGGAACTAGAAGTGAGTAGCTTCATGCCGTTAGAATCCTATTATGTATGTGTACAAAGGTGTAACCCGCGTAAGGGTATAGGAAAACAGCATTGTATAAATACGGATACTACTTATGTGGGAAATCAGACATCTTGTAATTGAACAATTGATATTAGTACGACTAGCGGCTGGGCAAATTCAACCAGCTGGACGGTTCCAGAAGGAAAAGGGTGGTATTGGCTATGCAATGATACAGCCCGTAAGGTCTTGCCTGAGAATTGGAAGGGAACTTGCACTCTTGGAGCGGTAGTCCCCAATATGACAGTACATGATGTAGTGCCTCAAGGTTACTTGAGAAATCATATCCGGAGAATCAGATGAAAAATTAACAATCCATTGGTAGAGAGACACACCCCTTTTCATAGTTTTGTGCGATGGTTTATCCCATGGTTAGGAGTGAGTGAATTGGAAAAGGCAATAGTTAATATTTCTGCAATTATAGAGAAGTTAGAAAACAAAATTCTGGATGCTATAAAGGCTCAACAAGAAGAGATATCTAGTTTATCACAGGTAGTATTCCAAAATCGGATGGCCCTAGACTTGTTACTGGCCACTCAAGGGGGAGTCTGTACAGTAATAAACACAAGTTGTTGTATGTATGTAGATCAGAGTGGAAGGATCTCTACCGACCTGGAAGAAATATGGAAGCAGACCAGGATCCTACATGAGATCAGTAAAGATGATCTTTCATGGAGTTTTAGTGAACTATGGACTAAGTTAACCTCCTGGTTGCCCAATTTCCAATGGTTGAAACAAGTATTCATTGCTCTAATCGTATTAGTAGTGTTAGGAATATTTGTGTGCATGTTGTTTAGATGCCTGCTTTGTTGTGTTACTGTAAATAAAGAAAGTATCTGATGCAAAAGAATTTGCATGGGAAAAGAAAAGGGGGGATTGATTAAGGAGGTATTGGGGAGGCAAGGACAATCCCCAGACAAGGACTGTATATCTCGAAACAAGACACTGGAACTCATGATAAGGAAGCGGCAGGCGGACAGAGAAACGAATGTAAGGACTATAACTCTCGAAACTGGACATTGGAATTCATTATAAAGATACAACAAACGGGAGAATTGGCAACAACCAGCTCTTGCAATTAAGAAACATGCCAATTCAGCAGATTCCTGACCAAAGGTGAAAAGTACACTGTGAGGAAGACTCGGGGTCTTCCTCCCAAAGACCCCTGCCCACGTCCCAAAGACCCCTGCCCACAATTCTTGGAAGGCTCTGCGCAGGCGCAAGGTGCCAAAAGGCTAATTAGCATGAGAAGCGAGGGAAGGCGGGGATAGGTAATGCATATGTATAGGTGCTTGTAGAATATTGATAGATTGATTGTATAAATTCAAGACTGCTTTCTGCTTTGGGTATGCACGATAGGTGGAGAGATCCCCCGTGCATCCAGCGCTGCAATAAAGAATATACCACTTAAAGGAATTTCGGCTTCGATCTTTGAATCAATTTGGCGACCCAGATGGGACAACCTCTCTGCCGGACTGCAGGACCTGCTGGGAACAGGACTCCCTAGGGTACCCCCGGGATTTCCCGGAGGGACTCCTCGACTCACCGGATCACTGCGGAGGCAGACAAGGACCCCATCATTGTAAGTGAGTATATTCTTTATTCTGGTTTGGTTTTCTGGTAGACCGGTCATCTGGAACTGTCTGTAAGTCAGAAGGTGATCTTCTGCGAGGCAGTGTTTGGTATATACTTTGTGGTTATCACTATAAGTACATGTTTGGGGACCTTAAGGAAGGAGCTCGCTTTAAGGTCCATCTGGAATTGTGTTGTCTATTTCGGTTTTCTGACTCATGGAGTATGGTATTTAACTCTGGTTATTGTTACTGCGATTTTGGCTATTTTCCTGGTGGTAATAGTAGGTTCGTGGCATTGTTATAAGAAAGATATCGTTACGGTGTTACACAGTTCGGTTTTCTGACTAATCGCATGTGGAATTTGACTCTGACTATTGTTACTGTGATTTTGGCAATATTGCTGGTAATAGTAGTTTTGTGACATCGCTACTGAAAGATATTGCGTGCCCGTAGTTTTGTGAGTGATACGTTTTGTGATACGCTTTTGTAAGTAACATGTGTATTCTGAAAGTGTAAACTGGAAACTGGGGGGGCAAACAAGCAGTGAAATTTTAAAGAAAAGTGTGTTAGGATGTGTTTTAAGTCACTGGAAGGATATTGGAGGATCTGCCGGTGGAAGTGTGAACAGGAAAACATTGATAAAATATCGTAATCAGTGGTGGCCGCTTTATAAGCTGGAATGTGGAGAAAAGTGGCCCCTAAATGGAACTTTAAACTATAATATTTTGCTACAGTTAATGTTGTTTTTTGAGAAGCAGAACAGGATGAAATGTTGTATACTGATGTTTCAGCATCTTGGTGGGAAAAGGTAGGGAATTAAGTTGGCCCCTGACTGAACCTTTGATGTTGGCATTAGAGAAGTACAGGCTGGAGAAAGATAAAGGAAGTGTTAAAAGGGTTGTTGAAAGTGTTAAAGGTGTTTGAAGTTGAATGAGCAGGGAAAGAGGATGTAGGAATGTTAATAGTTCTGCCTCTGCCCGAGGCAGAGATCTTAAAATCATGGGTGTTAGCCCTTTAGGGCAAAGGGACCATGATCGGTCCGAGAGAGTTGTCACAGAAACAGAAAAGAGGTACACTCTTAAAACAACCTGAGTTCATGTGCGAGCTCAGATTGCTGATGGGACCGTTCAGGGAACTGTGGACAACTGCATTCCCCTGACCGACCCCCACTAAGACCCGAATCATCCTGAAAATCATGAACGGTTAAGTAAATACTAAAACCTGGATGAATTGGGAATTGAGAATATGCTTCCAACAAGGTCTAAAAGAAAGCCCTATGGAATTTTTGGACCAACTCTGAAATGTAATGAAAATAAATAAATAAATAAATAAATAAAACAAAACGGTTTGGACCTGGCTTTGGAGGACAAATTGACTAGCCTTTTCCTAGGGTAATCAACCCCTGATTTCAACAGGAATAACGGGGACCTGGGGAATCTACCCTAGCGGATCCTCCACTGGTTATAATGAAGCTAGGGGAGGAATGGAAGTGAAATTTCTTATTGCTATGGGGCAACGTATTCAGTTCTAAATCAAGCATTAATGCCTTCACAGAATTATTATGTTAGGGTAAAAGGTGTGTCGTGGTTTAACCCGGCCGGCAGCTAAACACCACGCAGCTGTTCGCTCCCCCTCCCCCTCCCTCTCTGGGATGGGGGAGAGAAATGGAAAGTGAAGCCTGTGAGTTGAGATAAAGACAGTTTAATAAGACAAAATAATAATAATAATAATAATAATAATAATAATAATAATAATAATGATAATACGATGATGATAATAGTACCACTACTAATAATGTGTACAAACAAGTGATGCACAATGCAATTGCTCACCACCCGCTGACCGATGCCCAGCCTAACCCCGAGCAGTCCGGCCCCCTCCCCCTGGCTAGCCACCCCTATGTATTGTTTAGCCTGACGTCAGATGCTATGGAATACCCCTTTGGCTAGTTTGGGTCACCTGTCCTGGGTCTGTCCCCTCCCAGCTCTTACTGCACCCCCAGCCTGCCTGTTGGCAGGACAGAGCAAGAAGCTGAGATGTCCTTGGCTTGGTATAGGCATTGCTCTGCAACAATTGAAACATCGGGGTGTTATCAGCACTCTTCTCATCCTAAGCCAAAACATAGCATTCTCCCAGCTACTAGGAAGAAAATTAACTCTGTTCTAACTGAAACCAGGACAAGGTGTAACCGAAAAGGCTTATTTTTGTGAACCTTTGAAGTACAAATTAGGGAAACAATGGGGCATACACAGATTTTTATCTATGCCTAGCTCCTCATGGGCACTCTTAGGTAGAGATTTATTAGAGCAAGTAGGAGCAGAAATTGTCTTTGAAAAAGGGAAAATGGAATTAAGAACAGGAGAAGAACAACTAATAAATGTGTTAAGCTTGGCACTAATACAAACTGACCCTAAAAGTGAAATACCTTTAGAGATCACAGATCAAGTATGTCCAGGAGTTTGGGCTACCGAAGTCCCTGGAAGAGCTAAAAATGTGACCTTAATAATTATTAAATTAAAGCCAGGAGAGAAACCCGTTAAGGTTAAGTAATATCCTTTGAGGACAGAAGATAGGAAAGGAATTAAAGAGATAATTGATCAATTTTTACAGTATGGATTATTGATTGAATGCGAATCAGAATCCAATGCACCCATATTGCCAATTAAAAAGGCAGATGAAAAAGCTATAGGCTAGTTCAGGATTTGAGGGCCATAAATAAAATCACTGAGGATATACATCCAGTAGTGGCAAACCCTTATACTTTGCTGACTAAATTAAAGAATAGTCAAGTCTGGTTTACCGTACTGGATTTAAAAGATGCCTTCTTCTGCCTAGGCTTAGCCACAGAAAGCCAAAACCTATTCGCCTTTGAATGGGAAAATCCCGATTCAGGCAGAAAGACGCAGCTTACGTGGACATTACTACCTCAAGGATTCAAGAATAGCCCCACTATTTTTGGAAACCAATTAGCAAGGGAACTCGAAACATGGATACCTCCGGACACTGAAGGTGCTTTGTTACAATATGTAGATGATCTCTTAATAGCTACCGAGACTAAAGGGAGTTGGATTCAATGGACTATAAGTCGTCTTAATTTTCTGGGTTTAAATGGATATCAAGTCTCTTGACAGAAAGTCCAGCTGGCTCAACAAAGTGTGACCTATCTGGGATTTGACATTTCGGAAGGACAACGAGAACTAGGAACTGAACATAAGGAAGTCATTTGCCGGACTCCAGAACCTCAAATGGTAAAGGAGCTACAAAGCTTTTTAGGAATGACAGGTTGGTGTCGCCTTTGGATTTATAATTATGGACTATTGGTAAAGCCTCTATGTGAATTGATAAAGATTAACCAGTCAAAGTTAGTCTGGACTGGAGAAGCACAAAAAGTCTTTAAACAACTTAAACAAGAATTGATGATTTTGAAATATCAAGCAATATTGGTAGAACAGGACGACGTGGAGATTGTGATAATTCATATTGTGAATCTAGCCTCTTTTCTTAGTGATGCTCCGGCACAAGCTGTGATTCACGATTGTTTAGAAACTCTAGAGACTGTGTATTCCAGCCGACCAGACCTTAAGGAGGAGCCCATGGAAGACGCGGAAGAAACTTGGTTCACGGATGGGAGCAGTTTTGTTACGCAAAGACAACATAAAGCTGGATATGCTATAACAACTACTCAGCAGGTAATCGAGTCTAAGCCTTTACCCCCTGGAACATCAGCTCAAAAGGCGGAGATAGTTGCTCTCACAAGAGCATTGGAACTGGCAGCGGGAAAAAGGGTAAATATTTGGACAGATTCTAAATATACATTCGGCGTGGTACATGCTCATGGAGCAATTTGGAAAGAACATGGATTGCTGACCGCTCAGTGAAAACACAAAGTATGCTGAAGAAATTTTAAAATTGTTAGAGGCTGTAAAACAACCAGAAAAGGTAGCTATCATGCATTGTCAGGGACACCAAAAGGGGAACACCGATTTTGAAATTGGAAAATCGATTGGCAGAGGCTAAGCAGGCAGCTGAAATAACTGAGGTGAAGGCATTGTCTTTGATACCAGACGGTAAAATCCAAACTATATCCAAATTATACAAAAGAAGACTTAAAATTAATTGAAGATTTGAAAGGTAAAATGAAACCAGATGGATGAGTATATTTAAAAGATAACCCCATAGTAATACCCTCTAGTTTGACATGGCCCATAGTTCTTACAGAACACAATAAAACGCATTGGGGAGCTGGCACACCGCATAAGAGCCTGAGTCAGACATTAGTGGGACGATATGATAAAACAAGTAACTCAACAATGTAGCATTTGCTTACACAATACCAAGGATAGAATAAAATTTGGAATAATCGGTAAAGGAAATTATTCGGGGCAACAGTGGCAAATTGATTTTTCAGAACTCCCTAGAAAAGGGGGGTATCATTATTTACTGGTTCTGACTGACACGTTTTCAGGAAGGCCTGAAGCCTTTCCCTGTCGAACAACCAAAGCAAGAGAAGTGGTTAAAGTCTTGTTAAATGAAATAATACCATGCTTTGGGATTCTAGTAGCAATGTCTTCTGATAGAGTTTCACATTTTTGTGCACAAGTGGTAGAACAGATAAGTAAGATTCTAAAGATAGATTGGCAACTGCATACTCCTTATAGACCACAGGCAAGTGGACAGGTAGAAAAAATGAACCATTTAATTAAACAATAAATAGCTAAAATTGGATAAGAAGCTAATTTGTCATGGCCTCAATCCCTCCCTTTAGCATTACTTGGAATTAGAGTTAAACCTAGAATAAAAGGAAATTTGAGTCCCTTCAAAATCTTATATGGAAGGCCATAGCAATTTCTATTTAGTGGAGAGGACCTAACGCAGTTAGGATCAGAATATTTATATGCTTATATAACTGAACTTCAGAAACAATTAAATAAAGTACATACATTTGTTTTAGGGACCAGGGCTAGAGGGTTGGATCAACCAATCCACCCCTTTAAGCTCGGGGATTATATATATATAAAGACTTTTTCAGGACAACCCGTGCAGGAAAAATGGAAGGAAAGTGGATGGGACCACACCAAGTATTACTGACAACACACACCGCCATTAAGATTAAGAAGCAAGCAGCTTGGATCCACAATTCAAGGGTGAAGAAGGCCCCGGCGAGGATATGGACCACCACTCCAATTGGACCAACAAAATTACGGTTTTCCAGATCCTAATGATTGCAGGGGTGCGGTTCTCGGATTTGGGGTGGGCAACTTGGGATGAGAACTTACACCTGACCTTAATACAAACAATTTCTCAAGTAACTAATAAGACGAACTGTTGGGTATGCACCCATCTGCCACAGCATGGGAATAAGGGTGTATCGTTAATTGGGATTCCCTTGCCTGCAAACTTATCTTGGACTAATTTGTGGGAAAACACATCTTGGGGTCGAAAATATTAAGCAGTTCTGGAACTAGAAGTGAGTAGCTTCATGCCGTTAGAATCCTATTATGTATGTGTACAAAGGTGTAACCCGCCTAAGGGTATAGGAAAACAGCATTGTATAAATACGGATACTACTTATGTGGGAAATCAGACATCTTGTAATTGAACAATTGATATTAGTACGACTAGCGGCTGGGCAAATTCAACCAGCTGGACGGTTCCAGAAGGAAAAGGGTGGTATTGGCTATGCAATGATACAGCCCGTAAGGTCTTGCCTGAGAATTGGAAGGGAACTTGCACTCTTGGAGCGGTAGTCCCCAATATGACAGTACATGATGTAGTGCCTCAAGGTTACTTGAGAAATCATATCCGGAGAATCAGATGAAAAATTAACAATCCATTGGTAGAGAGACACACCCCTTTTCATAGTTTTGTGCGATGGTTTATCCCATGGTTAGGAGTGAGTGAATTGGAAAAGGCAATAGTTAATATTTCTGCAATTATAGAGAAGTTAGAAAACAAAATTCTGGATGCTATAAAGGCTCAACAAGAAGAGATATCTAGTTTATCACAGGTAGTATTCCAAAATCGGATGGCCCTAGACTTGTTACTGGCCACTCAAGGGGGAGTCTGTACAGTAATAAACACAAGTTGTTGTATGTATGTAGATCAGAGTGGAAGGATCTCTACCGACCTGGAAGAAATATGGAAGCAGACCAGGATCCTACATGAGATCAGTAAAGATGATCTTTCATGGAGTTTTAGTGAACTATGGACTAAGTTAACCTCCTGGTTGCCCAATTTCCAATGGTTGAAACAAGTATTCATTGCTCTAATCGTATTAGTAGTGTTAGGAATATTTGTGTGCATGTTGTTTAGATGCCTGCTTTGTTGTGTTACTGTAAATAAAGAAAGTATCTGATGCAAAAGAATTTGCATGGGAAAAGAAAAGGGGGGATTGATTAAGGAGGTATTGGGGAGGCAAGGACAATCCCCAGACAAGGACTGTATATCTCGAAACAAGACACTGGAACTCATGATAAGGAAGCGGCAGGCGGACAGAGAAACGAATGTAAGGACTATAACTCTCGAAACTGGACATTGGAATTCATTATAAAGATACAACAAACGGGAGAATTGGCAACAACCAGCTCTTGCAATTAAGAAACATGCCAATTCAGCAGATTCCTGACCAAAGGTGAAAAGTACACTGTGAGGAAGACTCGGGGTCTTCCTCCCAAAGACCCCTGCCCACGTCCCAAAGACCCCTGCCCACAATTCTTGGAAGGCTCTGCGCAGGCGCAAGGTGCCAAAAGGCTAATTAGCATGAGAAGCGAGGGAAGGCGGGGATAGGTAATGCATATGTATAGGTGCTTGTAGAATATTGATAGATTGATTGTATAAATTCAAGACTGCTTTCTGCTTTGGGTATGCATGATAGGTGGAGAGATCCCCCGTGCATCCAGCGCTGCAATAAAGAATATACCACTTAAAGGAATTTCGGCTTCGATCTTTGAATCAATTTGGCGACCCAGATGGGACAACCTCTCTGCCGGACTGCAGGACCTGCTGGGAACAGGACTCCCTAGGGTACCCCCGGGATTTCCCGGAGGGACTCCTCGACTCACCGGATCACTGCGGAGGCAGACAAGGACCCCATCATTGTAAGTGAGTATATTCTTTATTCTGGTTTGGTTTTCTGGTAGACCGGTCATCTGGAACTGTCTGTAAGTCAGAAGGTGATCTTCTGCGAGGCAGTGTTTGGTATATACTTTGTGGTTAGCACCATAAGTACATGTTTGGGGACCTTAAGGAAGGAGCTCGCTTTAAGGTCCATCTGGAATTGTGTTGTCTATTTCGGTTTTCTGACTCATGGAGTATGGTATTTAACTCTGGTTATTGTTACTGCGATTTTGGCTATTTTCCTGGTGGTAATAGTAGGTTCGTGGCATTGTTATAAGAAAGATATCGTTACGGTGTTACACAGTTCGGTTTTCTGACTAATCGCATGTGGAATTTGACTCTGACTATTGTTACTGTGATTTTGGCAATATTGCTGGTAATAGTAGTTTTGTGACATCGCTACTGAAAGATATTGCGTGCCCGTAGTTTTGTGAGTGATACGTTTTGTGATACGCTTTTGTAAGTAACGTGTATTCTGAAAGTGTAAACTGGAAACTGGGGGGGCAAACAAGCAGTGAAATTTTAAAGAAAAGTGTGTTAGGATGTGTTTTAAGTCACTGGAAGGATATTGGAGGATCTGCCGGTGGAAGTGTGAACAGGAAAACATTGATAAAATATCGTAATCAGTGGTGGCCGCTTTATAAGCTGGAATGTGGAGAAAAGTGGCCCCTAAATGGAACTTTAAACTATAATATTTTGCTACAGTTAATGTTGTTTTTTGAGAAGCAGAACAGGATGAAATGTTGTATACTGATGTTTCAGCATCTTGGTGGGAAAAGGTAGGGAATTAAGTTGGCCCCTGACTGAACCTTTGATGTTGGCATTAGAGAAGTACAGGCTGGAGAAAGATAAAGGAAGTGTTAAAAGGGTTGTTGAAAGTGTTAAAGGTGTTTGAAGTTGAATGAGCAGGGAAAGAGGATGTAGGAATGTTAATAGTTCTGCCTCTGCCCGAGGCAGAGATCTTAAAATCATGGGTGTTAGCCCTTTAGGGCAAAGGGACCATGATCGGTCCGAGAGAGTTGTCACAGAAACAGAAAAGAGGTACACTCTTAAAACAACCTGAGTTCATGTGCGAGCTCAGATTGCTGATGGGACCGTTCAGGGAACTGTGGACAATTGCATTCCCCTGACCGACCCCCACTAAGACCCGAATCATCCTGAAAATCATGAACGGTTAAGTAAATACTAAAACCTGGATGAATTGGGAATTGAGAATATGCTTCCAACAAGGTCTAAAAGAAAGCCCTATGGAATTTTTGGACCAACTCTGAAATGTAATGAAAATAAATAAATAAATAAATAAATAAAACAAAACGGTTTGGACCTGGCTTTGGAGGACAAATTGACTAGCCTTTTCCTAGGGTAATCAACCCCTGATTTCAACAGGAATAACGGGGACCTGGGGAATCTACCCTAGCGGATCCTCCACTGGTTATAATGAAGCTAGGGGAGGAATGGAAGTGAAATTTCTTATTGCTATGGGGCAACGTATTCAGTTCTAAATCAAGCATTAATGCCTTCACAGAATTATTATGTTAGGGTAAAAGGTGTGTCGTGGTTTAACCCGGCCGGCAGCTAAACACCACGCAGCTGTTCGCTCCCCCTCCCCCTCCCTCTCTGGGATGGGGGAGAGAAATGGAAAGTGAAGCCTGTGAGTTGAGATAAAGACAGTTTAATAAGACAAAATAATAATAATAATAAGAAGAAGAAGAAGAAGAAGAAGAACAATAATAATAACAATAATAATAACAATAATAATAACAATAATAATAATACAATGATGATAATAGTACCACTACTAATAATGTGTACAAACAAGTGATGCACAATGCAATTGCTCACCACCCGCTGACCGATGCCCAGCCTAACCCCGAGCAGTCCGGCCCCCTCCCCCTGGCTAGCCACCCCTATGTATTGTTTAGCCTGACGTCAGATGCTATGGAATACCCCTTTGGCTAGTTTGGGTCACCTGTCCTGGGTCTGTCCCCTCCCAGCTCTTACTGCACCCCCAGCCTGCCTGTTGGCAGGACAGAGCAAGAAGCTGAGATGTCCTTGGCTTGGTATAAGCATTGCTCTGCAACAATTGAAACATCGGGGTGTTATCAGCACTCTTCTCATCCTAAGCCAAAACATAGCATTCTCCCAGCTACTAGGAAGAAAATTAACTCTGTTCTAACTGAAACCAGGACAAGGTGTAACCGAAAAGGCTTATTTTTGTGAACCTTTGAAGTACAAATTAGGGAAACAATGGGGCATACACAGATTTTTATCTATGCCTAGCTCCTCATGGGCACTCTTAGGTAGAGATTTATTAGAGCAAGTAGGAGCAGAAATTGTCTTTGAAAAAGGGAAAATGGAATTAAGAACAGGAGAAGAACAACTAATAAATGTGTTAAGCTTGGCACTAATACAAACTGACCCTAAAAGTGAAATACCTTTAGAGATCACAGATCAAGTATGTCCAGGAGTTTGGGCTACCGAAGTCCCTGGAAGAGCTAAAAATGTGACCTTAATAATTATTAAATTAAAGCCAGGAGAGAAACCCGTTAAGGTTAAGTAATATCCTTTGAGGACAGAAGATAGGAAAGGAATTAAAGAGATAACTGATCAATTTTTACAGTATGGATTATTGATTGAATGCGAATCAGAATCCAATGCACCCATATTGCCAATTAAAAAGGCAGATGAAAAAGCTATAGGCTAGTTCAGGATTTGAGGGCCATAAATAAAATCACTGAGGATATACATCCAGTAGTGGCAAATCCTTATACTTTGCTGACTAAATTAAAGAATAGTCAAGTCTGGTTTACCGTACTGGATTTAAAAGATGCCTTCTTCTGCCTAGGCTTAGCCACAGAAAGCCAAAACCTATTCGCCTTTGAATGGGAAAATCCCGATTCAGGCAGAAAGACGCAGCTTACGTGGACATTACTACCTCAAGGATTCAAGAATAGCCCCACTAATTTTGGAAACCAATTAGCAAGGGAACTCGAAACATGGATACCTCCGGACACTGAAGGTGCTTTGTTACAATATGTAGATGATCTCTTAATAGCTACCGAGACTAAAGGGAGTTGTATTCAATGGACTATAAGTCGTCTTAATTTTCTGGGTTTAAATGGATATCAAGTCTCTTGACAGAAAGTCCAGCTGGCTCAACAAAGTGTGACCTATCTGGGATTTGACATTTCGGAAGGACAACGAGAACTAGGAACTGAACATAAGGAAGTCATTTGCCGGACTCCAGAACCTCAAATGGTAAAGGAGCTACAAAGCTTTTTAGGAATGACAGGTTGGTGTCGCCTTTGGATTTATAATTATGGACTATTGGTAAAGCCTCTATGTGAATTGATAAAGATTAACCAGTCAAAGTTAGTCTGGACTGGAGAAGCACAAAAAGTCTTTAAACAACTTAAACAAGAATTGATGATTTTGAAATATCAAGCAATATTGGTAGAACAGGACGACGTGGAGATTGTGATAATTCATATTGTGAATCTAGCCTCTTTTCTTAGTGATGCTCCGGCACAAGCTGTGATTCACGATTGTTTAGAAACTCTAGAGACTGTGTATTCCAGCCGACCAGACCTTAAGGAGGAGCCCATGGAAGATGCGGAAGAAACTTGGTTCACGGATGGGAGCAGTTTTGTTACGCAAAGACAACGTAAAGCTGGATATGCTATAACAACTACTCAGCAGGTAATCGAGTCTAAGCCTTTACCCCCTGGAACATCAGCTCAAAAGGCGGAGATAGTTGCTCTCACGAGAGCATTGGAACTGGCAGCGGGAAAAAGGGTAAATATTTGGACAGATTCTAAATATACATTCGGCATGGTACATGCTCATGGAGCACTTTGGAAAGAACATGGATTGCTGACCGCTCAGTGAAAACACAAAGTATGCTGAAGAAATTTTAAAATTGTTAGAGGCTGTAAAACAACCAGAAAAGGTAGCTATCATGCATTGTCAGGGACACCAAAAGGGGAACACCGATTTTGAAATTGGAAAATCGATTGGCAGAGGCTAAGCAGGCAGCTGAAATAACTGAGGTGAAGGCATTGTCTTTGATACCAGACGGTAAAATCCAAACTATATCCAAATTATACAAAAGAAGACTTAAAATTAATTGAAGATTTGAAAGGTAAAATGAAACCAGATGGATGAGTATATTTAAAAGATAACCCCATAGTAATACCCTCTAGTTTGACATGGCCCATAGTTCTTACAGAACACAATAAAACGCATTGGGGAGCTGGCACACTGCATAAGAGCCTGAGTCAGACATTAGTGGGACGATATGATAAAACAAGTAACTCAACAATGTAGCATTTGCTTACAATACCAAGGATAGAATAAAATTTGGAATAATCGGTAAAGGAAATTATTCGGGGCAACAGTGGCAAATTGATTTTTCAGAACTCCCTAGAAAAGGGGGGTATCATTATTTACTGGTTCTGACTGACACGTTTTCAGGAAGGCCTGAAGCCTTTCCCTGTCGAACAAACAAAGCAAGAGAAGTGGTTAAAGTCTTGTTAAATGAAATAATACCATGCTTTGGGATTCTAGTAGCAATGTCTTCTGATAGAGTTTCACATTTTTGTGCACAAGTGGTAGAACAGATAAGTAAGATTCTAAAGATAGATTGGCAACTGCATACTCCTTATAGACCACAGGCAAGTGGACAGGTAGAAAAAATGAACCATTTAATTAAACAATAAATAGCTAAAATTGGATAAGAAGCTGATTTGTCATGGCCTCAATCCCTCCCTTTAGCATTACTTGGAATTAGAGTTAAACCTAGAATAAAAGGAAATCTGAGTCCCTTCAAAATCTTATATGGAAGGCCATAGCAATTTCTATTTAGTGGAGAGGACCTAACGCAGTTAGGATCAGAATATTTATATGCTTATATAACTGAACTTCAGAAACAATTAAATAAAGTACATACATTTGTTTTAGGGACCAGGGCTAGAGGGTTGGATCAACCAATCCACCCCTTTAAGCTCGGGGATTATATATATATAAAGACTTTTTCAGGACAACCCGTGCAGGAAAAATGGAAGGAAAGTGGATGGGACCACACCAAGTATTACTGACAACACACACCGCCATTAAGATTAAGAAGCAAGCAGCTTGGATCCACAATTCAAGGGTGAAGAAGGCCCCGGCGAGGATATGGACCACCACTCCAATTGGACCAACAAAATTACGGTTTTCCAGATCCTAATGATTGCAGGGGTGCGGTTCTCGGATTTGGGGTGGGCAACTTGGGATGAGAACTTACACCTGACCTTAATACAAACAATTTCTCAAGTAACTAATAAGACGAACTGTTGGGTATGCACCCATCTGCCACAGCATGGGAATAAGGGTGTATCGTTAATTGGGATTCCCTTGCCTGCAAACTTATCTTGGACTAATTTGTGGGAAAACACATCTTGGGGTCGAAAATATTAAGCAGTTTTGGAACTAGAAGTGAGTAGCTTCATGCCGTTAGAATCCTATTATGTATGTGTACAAAGGTGTAACCCGCGTAAGGGTATAGGAAAACAGCATTGTATAAATACGGATACTACTTATGTGGGAAATCAGACATCTTGTAATTGAACAATTGATATTAGTACGACTAGCGGCTGGGCAAATTCAACCAGCTGGACGGTTCCAGAAGGAAAAGGGTGGTATTGGCTATGCAATGATACAGCCCGTAAGGTCTTGCCTGAGAATTGGAAGGGAACTTGCACTCTTGGAGCGGTAGTCCCCAATATGACAGTACATGATGTAGTGCCTCGATGTTACTTGAGAAATCATATCCGGAGAATCAGATGAAAAATTAACAATCCATTGGTAGAGAGACACACCCCTTTTCATAGTTTTGTGCGATGGTTTATCCCATGGTTAGGAGTGAGTGAATTGGAAAAGGCAATAGTTAATATTTCTGCAATTATAGAGAAGTTAGAAAACAAAATTCTGGATGCTATAAAGGCTCAACAAGAAGAGATATCTAGTTTATCACAGGTAGTATTCCAAAATCGGATGGCCCTAGACTTGTTACTGGCCACTCAAGGGGGAGTCTGTACAGTAATAAACACAAGTTGTTGTATGTATGTAGATCAGAGTGGAAGGATCTCTACCGACCTGGAAGAAATATGAAAGCAGACCAGGATCCTACATGAGATCAGTAAAGATGATCTTTCATGGAGTTTTAGTGAACTATGGACTAAGTTAACCTCCTGGTTGCCCAATTTCCAATGGTTGAAACAAGTATTCATTGCTCTAATCGTATTAGTAGTGTTAGGAATATTTGTGTGCATGTTGTTTAGATGCCTGCTTTGTTGTGTTACTGTAAATAAAGAAAGTATCTGATGCAAAAGAATTTGCATGGGAAAAGAAGAGGGGGGATTGATTAAGGAGGTATTGGGGAGGCAAGGACAATCCCCAGACAAGGACTGTATATCTCGAAACAAGACACTGGAACTCATGATAAGGAAGCGGCAGGCGGACAGAGAAACGAATGTAAGGACTATAACTCTTGAAACTGGACATTGGAATTCATTATAAAGATACAACAAACGGGAGAATTGGCAACAACCAGCTCTTGCAATTAAGAAACATGCCAATTCAGCAGATTCCTGACCAAAGGTGAAAAGTACACTGTGAGGAAGACTCGGGGTCTTCCTCCCAAAGACCCCTGCCCACATCCCAAAGACCCCTGCCCACAATTCTTGGAAGGCTCTGCGCAGGCGCAAGGTGCCAAAAGGCTAATTAGCATGAGAAGCGAGGGAAGGCGGGGATAGGTAATGCATATGTATAGGTGCTTGTAGAATATTGATAGATTGATTGTATAAATTCAAGACTGCTTTCTGCTTTGGGTATGCATGATAGGTGGAGAGATCCCCCGTGCATCCAGCGCTGCAATAAAGAATATACCACTTAAAGGAATTTCGGCTTCGATCTTTGAATCAATTTGGCGACCCAGATGGGACAACCTCTCTGCCGGACTGCAGGACCTGCTGGGAACAGGACTCCCTAGGGTACCCCCGGGATTTCCCGGAGGGACTCCTCGACTCACCGGATCACTGCGGAGGCAGACAAGGACCCCATCATTGTAAGTGAGTATATTCTTTATTCTGGTTTGGTTTTCTGGTAGACCGGTCATCTGGAACTGTCTGTAAGTCAGAAGGTGATCTTCTGCGAGGCAGTGTTTGGTATATACTTTGTGGTTATCACTATAAGTACATGTTTGGGGACCTTAAGGAAGGAGCTCGCTTTAAGGTCCATCTGGAATTGTGTTGTCTATTTCGGTTTTCTGACTCATGGAGTATGGTATTTAACTCTGGTTATTGTTACTGCGATTTTGGCTATTTTCCTGGTGGTAATAGTAGGTTCGTGGCATTGTTATAAGAAAGATATCGTTACGGTGTTACACAGTTCGGTTTTCTGACTTATCGCATGTGGAATTTGACTCTGACTATTGTTACTGTGATTTTGGCAATATTGCTGGTAATAGTAGTTTTGTGGCATCGCTACTGAAAGATATTGCGTGCCCGTATTTTTGTGAGTGATACGTTTTGTGATACGCTTTTGTAAGTAACATGTGTATTCTGAAAGTGTAAACTGGAAACTGGGGGGGGCAAACAAGCAGTGAAATTTTAAAGAAAAGTGTGTTAGGATGTGTTTTAAGTCACTGGAAGGATATTGGAGGATCTGCCGGTGGAAGTGTGAACAGGAAAACATTGATAAAATATCGTAATCAGTGGTGGCCGCTTTATAAGCTGGAATGTGGAGAAAAGTGGCCCCTAAATGGAACTTTAAACTATAATATTTTGCTACAGTTAATGTTGTTTTTTGAGAAGCAGAACAGGATGAAATGTTGTATACTGATGTTTCAGCATCTTGGTGGGAAAAGGTAGGGAATTAAGTTGGCCCCTGACTGAACCTTTGATGTTGGCATTAGAGAAGTACAGGCTGGAGAAAGATAAAGGAAGTGTTAAAAGGGTTGTTGAAAGTGTTAAAGGTGTTTGAAGTTGAATGAGCAGGGAAAGAGGATGTAGGAATGTTAATAGTTCTGCCTCTGCCCGAGGCAGAGATCTTAAAATCATGGGTGTTAGCCCTTTAGGGCAAAGGGACCATGATCGGTCCGAGAGAGTTGTCACAGAAACAGAAAAGCAGTCAACTCTTAAAACAACCTGAGTTCATGTGCGAGCTCAGATTGCTGATGGGACCGTTCAGGGAACTGTGGACAATTGCATTCCCCTGACCGACCCCCACTAAGACCCGAATCATCCTGAAAATCATGAACGGTTAAGTAAATACTAAAACCTGGATGAATTGGGAATTGAGAATATGCTTCCAACAAGGTCTAAAAGAAAGCCCTATGGAATTTTTGGACCAACTCTGAAATGTAATGAAAATAAATAAATAAATAAATAAATAAAACAAAACGGTTTGGACCTGGCTTTGGAGGACAAATTGACTAGCCTTTTCCTAGGGTAATCAACCCCTGATTTCAACAGGAATAACGGGGACCTGGGGAATCTACCCTAGCGGATCCTCCACTGGTTATAATGAAGCTAGGGGAGGAATGGAAGTGAAATTTCTTATTGCTATGGGGCAACGTATTCAGTTCTAAATCAAGCATTAATGCCTTCACAGAATTATTATGTTAGGGTAAAAGGTGTGTCGTGGTTTAACCCGGCCGGCAGCTAAACACCACGCAGCTGTTCGCTCCCCCTCCCCCTCCCTCTCTGGGATGGGGGAGAGAAATGGAAAGTGAAGCCTGTGAGTTGAGATAAAGACAGTTTAATAAGACAAAATAATAATAATAATAAGAAGAAGAAGAAGAAGAAGAAGAACAATAATAATAACAATAATAATAACAATAATAATAACAATAATAATAATACAATGATGATAATAGTACCACTACTAATAATGTGTACAAACAAGTGATGCACAATGCAATTGCTCACCACCCGCTGACCGATGCCCAGCCTAACCCCGAGCAGTCCGGCCCCCTCCCCCTGGCTAGCCACCCCTATGTATTGTTTAGCCTGACGTCAGATGCTATGGAATACCCCTTTGGCTAGTTTGGGTCACCTGTCCTGGGTCTGTCCCCTCCCAGCTCTTACTGCACCCCCAGCCTGCCTGTTGGCAGGACAGAGCAAGAAGCTGAGATGTCCTTGGCTTGGTATAAGCATTGCTCTGCAACAATTGAAACATCGGGGTGTTATCAGCACTCTTCTCATCCTAAGCCAAAACATAGCATTCTCCCAGCTACTAGGAAGAAAATTAACTCTGTTCTAACTGAAACCAGGACAAGGTGTAACCGAAAAGGCTTATTTTTGTGAACCTTTGAAGTACAAATTAGGGAAACAATGGGGCATACACAGATTTTTATCTATGCCTAGCTCCTCATGGGCACTCTTAGGTAGAGATTTATTAGAGCAAGTAGGAGCAGAAATTGTCTTTGAAAAAGGGAAAATGGAATTAAGAACAGGAGAAGAACAACTAATAAATGTGTTAAGCTTGGCACTAATACAAACTGACCCTAAAAGTGAAATACCTTTAGAGATCACAGATCAAGTATGTCCAGGAGTTTGGGCTACCGAAGTCCCTGGAAGAGCTAAAAATGTGACCTTAATAATTATTAAATTAAAGCCAGGAGAGAAACCCGTTAAGGTTAAGTAATATCCTTTGAGGACAGAAGATAGGAAAGGAATTAAAGAGATAACTGATCAATTTTTACAGTATGGATTATTGATTGAATGCGAATCAGAATCCAATGCACCCATATTGCCAATTAAAAAGGCAGATGAAAAAGCTATAGGCTAGTTCAGGATTTAAGGGCCATAAATAAAATCACTGAGGATATACATCCAGTAGTGGCAAACCCTTATACTTTGCTGACTAAATTAAAGAATAGTCAAGTCTGGTTTACCGTACTGGATTTAAAAGATGCCTTCTTCTGCCTAGGCTTAGCCACAGAAAGCCAAAACCTATTCGCCTTTGAATGGGAAAATCCCGATTCAGGCAGAAAGACGCAGCTTACGTGGACATTACTACCTCAAGGATTCAAGAATAGCCCCACTAATTTTGGAAACCAATTAGCAAGGGAACTCGAAACATGGATACCTCCGGACACTGAAGGTGCTTTGTTACAATATGTAGATGATCTCTTAATAGCTACCGAGACTAAAGGGAGTTGTATTCAATGGACTATAAGTCGTCTTAATTTTCTGGGTTTAAATGGATATCAAGTCTCTTGACAGAAAGTCCAGCTGGCTCAACAAAGTGTGACCTATCTGGGATTTGACATTTCGGAAGGACAACGAGAACTAGGAACTGAACATAAGGAAGTCATTTGCCGGACTCCAGAACCTCAAATGGTAAAGGAGCTACAAAGCTTTTTAGGAATGACAGGTTGGTGTCGCCTTTGGATTTATAATTATGGACTATTGGTAAAGCCTCTATGTGAATTGATAAAGATTAACCAGTCAAAGTTAGTCTGGACTGGAGAAGCACAAAAAGTCTTTAAACAACTTAAACAAGAATTGATGATTTTGAAATATCAAGCAATATTGGTAGAACAGGACGACGTGGAGATTGTGATAATTCATATTGTGAATCTAGCCTCTTTTCTTAGTGATGCTCCGGCACAAGCTGTGATTCACGATTGTTTAGAAACTCTAGAGACTGTGTATTCCAGCCGACCAGACCTTAAGGAGGAGCCCATGGAAGACGCGGAAGAAACTTGGTTCACGGATGGGAGCAGTTTTGTTACGCAAAGACAACGTAAAGCTGGATATGCTATAACAACTACTCAGCAGGTAATCGAGTCTAAGCCTTTACCCCCTGGAACATCAGCTCAAAAGGCGGAGATAGTTGCTCTCACGAGAGCATTGGAACTGGCAGCGGGAAAAAGGGTAAATATTTGGACAGATTTTAAATATACATTCGGCGTGGTACATGCTCATGGAGCACTTTGGAAAGAACATGGATTGCTGACCGCTCAGTGAAAACACAAAGTATGCTGAAGAAATTTTACAATTGTTAGAGGCTGTAAAACAACCAGAAAAGGTAGCTATCATGCATTGTCAGGGACACCAAAAGGGGAACACCGATTTTGAAATTGGAAAATCGATTGGCAGAGGCTAAGCAGGCAGCTGAAATAACTGAGGTGAAGGCATTGTCTTTGATACCAGACGGTAAAATCCAAACTATATCCAAATTATACAAAAGAAGACTTAAAATTAATTGAAGATTTGAAAGGTAAAATGAAACCAGATGGATGAGTATATTTAAAAGATAACCCCATAGTAATACCCTCTAGTTTGACATGGCCCATAGTTCTTACAGAACACAATAAAACGCATTGGGGAGCTGGCACACTGCATAAGAGCCTGAGTCAGACATTAGTGGGACGATATGATAAAACAAGTAACTCAACAATGTAGCATTTGCTTACACAATACCAAGGATAGAATAAAATTTGGAATAATCGGTAAAGGAAATTATTCGGGGCAACAGTGGCAAATTGATTTTTCAGAACTCCCTAGAAAAGGGGGGTATCATTATTTACTGGTTCTGACTGACACGTTTTCAGGAAGGCCTGAAGCCTTTCCCTGTCAAACAAACAAAGCAAGAGAAGTGGTTAAAGTCTTGTTAAATGAAATAATACCATGCTTTGGGATTCTAGTAGCAATGTCTTCTGATAGAGTTTCACATTTTTGTGCACAAGTGGTAGAACAGATAAGTAAGATTCTAAAGATAGATTGGCAACTGCATACTCCTTATAGACCACAGGCAAGTGGACAGGTAGAAAAAATGAACCATTTAATTAAACAATAAATAGCTAAAATTGGATAAGAAGCTGATTTGTCATGGCCTCAATCCCTCCCTTTAGCATTACTTGGAATTAGAGTTAAACCTAGAATAAAAGGAAATTTGAGTCCCTTCAAAATCTTATATGGAAGGCCATAGCAATTTCTATTTAGTGGAGAGGACCTAACGCAGTTAGGATCAGAATATTTATATGCTTATATAACTGAACTTCAGAAACAATTAAATAAAGTACATACATTTGTTTTAGGGACCAGGGCTAGAGGGTTGGATCAACCAATCCACCCCTTTAAGCTCGGGGATTATATATATATAAAGACTTTTTCAGGACAACCCGTGCAGGAAAAATGGAAGGAAAGTGGATGGGACCACACCAAGTATTACTGACAACACACACCGCCATTAAGATTAAGAAGCAAGCAGCTTGGATCCACAATTCAAGGGTGAAGAAGGCCCCGGCGAGGATATGGACCACCACTCCAATTGGACCAACAAAATTACGGTTTTCCAGATCCTAATGATTGCAGGGGTGCGGTTCTCGGATTTGGGGTGGGCAACTTGGGATGAGAACTTACACCTGACCTTAATACAAACAATTTCTCAAGTAACTAATAAGACGAACTGTTGGGTATGCACCCATCTGCCACAGCATGGGAATAAGGGTGTATCGTTAATTGGGATTCCCTTGCCTGCAAACTTATCTTGGACTAATTTGTGGGAAAACACATCTTGGGGTCGAAAATATTAAGCAGTTCTGGAACTAGAAGTGAGTAGCTTCTTGCCGTTAGAATCCTATTATGTGTGTGTACAAAGGTGTAACCCGCCTAAGGGTATAGGAAAACAGCATTGTATAAATACGGATACTACTTATGTGGGAAATCAGACATCTTGTAATTGAACAATTGATATTAGTACGACTAGCGGCTGGGCAAATTCAACCAGCTGGACGGTTCCAGAAGGAAAAGGGTGGTATTGGCTATGCAATGATACAGCCCGTAAGGTCTTGCCTGAGAATTGGAAGGGAACTTGCACTCTTGGAGCGGTAGTCCCCAATATGACAGTACATGATGTAGTGCCTCGAGGTTACTTGAGAAATCATATCCGGAGAATCAGATGAAAAATTAACAATCCATTGGTAGAGAGACACACCCCTTTTCATAGTTTTGTGCGATGGTTTATCCCATGGTTAGGAGTGAGTGAATTGGAAAAGGCAATAGTTAATATTTCTGCAATTATAGAGAAGTTAGAAAACAAAATTCTGGATGCTATAAAGGCTCAACAAGAAGAGATATCTAGTTTATCACAGGTAGTATTCCAAAATCGGATGGCCCTAGACTTGTTACTGGCCACTCAAGGGGGAGTCTGTACAGTAATAAACACAAGTTGTTGTATGTATGTAGATCAGAGTGGAAGGATCTCTACCGACCTGGAAGAAATATGGAAGCAGACCAGGATCCTACATGAGATCAGTAAAGATGATCTTTCATGGAGTTTTAGTGAACTATGGACTAAGTTAACCTCCTGGTTGCCCAATTTCCAATGGTTGAAACAAGTATTCATTGCTCTAATCGTATTAGTAGTGTTAGGAATATTTGTGTGCATGTTGTTTAGATGCCTGCTTTGTTGTGTTACTGTAAATAAAGAAAGTATCTGATGCAAAAGAATTTGCATGGGAAAAGAAAAGGGGGGATTGATTAAGGAGGTATTGGGGAGGCAAGGACAATCCCCAGACAAGGACTGTATATCTCGAAACAAGACACTGGAACTCATGATAAGGAAGCGGCAGGCGGACAGAGAAACGAATGTAAGGACTATAACTCTCGAAACTGGACATTGGAATTCATTATAAAGATACAACAAACGGGAGAATTGGCAACAACCAGCTCTTGCAATTAAGAAACATGCCAATTCAGCAGATTCCTGACCAAAGGTGAAAAGTACACTGTGAGGAAGACTCGGGGTCTTCCTCCCAAAGACCCCTGCCCACGTCCCAAAGACCCCTGCCCACAATTCTTGGAAGGCTCTGCGCAGGCGCAAGGTGCCAAAAGGCTAATTAGCATGAGAAGCGAGGGAAGGCGGGGATAGGTAATGCATATGTATAGGTGCTTGTAGAATATTGATAGATTGATTGTATAAATTCAAGACTGCTTTCTGCTTTGGGTATGCACGATAGGTGGAGAGATCCCCCGTGCATCCAGCGCTGCAATAAAGAATATACCACTTAAAGGAATTTCGGCTTCGATCTTTGAATCAATTTGGCGACCCAGATGGGACAACCTCTCTGCCGGACTGCAGGACCTGCTGGGAACAGGACTCCCTAGGGTACCCCCGGGATTTCCCGGAGGGACTCCTCGACTCACCGGATCACTGCGGAGGCAGACAAGGACCCCATCATTGTAAGTGAGTATATTCTTTATTCTGGTTTGGTTTTCTGGTAGACCGGTCATCTGGAACTGTCTGTAAGTCAGAAGGTGATCTTCTGCGAGGCAGTGTTTGGTATATACTTTGTGGTTATCACTATAAGTACATGTTTGGGGACCTTAAGGAAGGAGCTCGCTTTAAGGTCCATCTGGAATTGTGTTGTCTATTTCGGTTTTCTGACTCATGGAGTATGGTATTTAACTCTGGTTATTGTTACTGCGATTTTGGCTATTTTCCTGGTGGTAATAGTAGGTTCGTGGCATTGTTATAAGAAAGATATCGTTACGGTGTTACACAGTTCGGTTTTCTGACTTATCGCATGTGGAATTTGACTCTGACTATTGTTACTGTGATTTTGGCAATATTGCTGGTAATAGTAGTTTTGTGGCATCGCTACTGAAAGATATTGCGTGCCCGTATTTTTGTGAGTGATACGTTTTGTGATACGCTTTTGTAAGTAACATGTGTATTCTGAAAGTGTAAACTGGAAACTGGGGGGGGCAAACAAGCAGTGAAATTTTAAAGAAAAGTGTGTTAGGATGTGTTTTAAGTCACTGGAAGGATATTGGAGGATCTGCCGGTGGAAGTGTGAACAGGAAAACATTGATAAAATATCGTAATCAGTGGTGGCCGCTTTATAAGCTGGAATGTGGAGAAAAGTGGCCCCTAAATGGAACTTTAAACTATAATATTTTGCTACAGTTAATGTTGTTTTTTGAGAAGCAGAACAGGATGAAATGTTGTATACTGATGTTTCAGCATCTTGGTGGGAAAAGGTAGGGAATTAAGTTGGCCCCTGACTGAACCTTTGATGTTGGCATTAGAGAAGTACAGGCTGGAGAAAGATAAAGGAAGTGTTAAAAGGGTTGTTGAAAGTGTTAAAGGTGTTTGAAGTTGAATGAGCAGGGAAAGAGGATGTAGGAATGTTAATAGTTCTGCCTCTGCCCGAGGCAGAGATCTTAAAATCATGGGTGTTAGCCCTTTAGGGCAAAGGGACCATGATCGGTCCGAGAGAGTTGTCACAGAAACAGAAAAGCAGTCAACTCTTAAAACAACCTGAGTTCATGTGCGAGCTCAGATTGCTGATGGGACCGTTCAGGGAACTGTGGACAATTGCATTCCCCTGACCGACCCCCACTAAGACCCGAATCATCCTGAAAATCATGAACGGTTAAGTAAATACTAAAACCTGGATGAATTGGGAATTGAGAATATGCTTCCAACAAGGTCTAAAAGAAAGCCCTATGGAATTTTTGGACCAACTCTGAAATGTAATGAAAATAAATAAATAAATAAATAAATAAATAAATAAATAAATAAATAAATCAAAACGGTTTGGACCTGGCTTTGGAGGACAAATTGACTAGCCTTTTCCTAGGGTAATCAACCCCTGATTTCAACAGGAATAACGGGGACCTGGGGAATCTACCCTAGCGGATCCTCCACTGGTTATAATGAAGCTAGGGGAGGAATGGAAGTGAAATTTCTTATTGCTATGGGGCAACGTATTCAGTTCTAAATCAAGCATTAATGCCTTCACAGAATTATTATGTTAGGGTAAAAGGTGTGTCGTGGTTTAACCCGGCCGGCAGCTAAACACCACGCAGCTGTTCGCTCACCCTCCCCCTCCCTCTCTGGGACGGGGGAGAGAAATGGAAAGTGAAGCCCATGAGTTGAGATAAAGACAGTTTAATAAGACAAAATAATAATAATAATAATAATAATAATAATAATAATAATAATAATAATAATAATAACAATAATAATAACAATAATAATAATACAATGATGATAATAGTACCACTACTAATAATGTGTACAAACAAGTGATGCACAATGCAATTGCTCACCACCCGCTGACCGATGCCCAGCCTAACCCCGAGCAGTCCGGCCCCCTCCCCCTGGCTAGCCACCCCTATGTATTGTTTAGCCTGACGTCAGATGCTATGGAATACCCCTTTGGCTAGTTTGGGTCACCTGTCCTGGGTCTGTCCCCTCCCAGCTCTTACTGCACCCCCAGCCTGCCTGTTGGCAGGACAGAGCAAGAAGCTGAGATGTCCTTGGCTTGGTATAAGCATTGCTCTGCAACAATTGAAACATCGGGGTGTTATCAGCACTCTTCTCATCCTAAGCCAAAACATAGCATTCTCCCAGCTACTAGGAAGAAAATTAACTCTGTTCTAACTGAAACCAGGACAAGGTGTAACCGAAAAGGCTTATTTTTGTGAACCTTTGAAGTACAAATTAGGGAAACAATGGGGCATACACAGATTTTTATCTATGCCTAGCTCCTCATGGGCACTCTTAGGTAGAGATTTATTAGAGCAAGTAGGAGCAGAAATTGTCTTTGAAAAAGGGAAAATGGAATTAAGAACAGGAGAAGAACAACTAATAAATGTGTTAAGCTTGGCACTAATACAAACTGACTCTAAAAGTGAAATACCTTTAGAGATCACAGATCAAGTATGTCCAGGAGTTTGGGCTACCGAAGTCCCTGGAAGAGCTAAAAATGTGACCTTAATAATTATTAAATTAAAGCCAGGAGAGAAACCCGTTAAGGTTAAGTAATATCCTTTGAGGACAGAAGATAGGAAAGGAATTAAAGAGATAACTGATCAATTTTTACAGTATGGATTATTGATTGAATGCGAATCAGAATCCAATGCACCCATATTGCCAATTAAAAAGGCAGATGAAAAAGCTATAGGCTAGTTCAGGATTTGAGGGCCATAAATAAAATCACTGAGGATATACATCCAGTAGTGGCAAACCCTTATACTTTGCTGACTAAATTAAAGAATAGTCAAGTCTGGTTTACCGTACTGGATTTAAAAGATGCCTTCTTCTGCCTAGGCTTAGCCACAGAAAGCCAAAACCTATTCGCCTTTGAATGGGAAAATCCCGATTCAGGCAGAAAGACGCAGCTTACGTGGACATTACTACCTCAAGGATTCAAGAATAGCCCCACTATTTTTGGAAACCAATTAGCAAGGGAACTCGAAACATGGATACCTCCGGACACTGAAGGTGCTTTGTTACAATATGTAGATGATCTCTTAATAGCTACCGAGACTAAAGGGAGTTGTATTCAATGGACTATAAGTCGTCTTAATTTTCTGGGTTTAAATGGATATCAAGTCTCTTGACAGAAAGTCCAGCTGGCTCAACAAAGTGTGACCTATCTGGGATTTGACATTTCGGAAGGACAACGAGAACTAGGAACTGAACATAAGGAAGTCATTTGCCGGACTCCAGAACCTCAAATGGTAAAGGAGCTACAAAGCTTTTTAGGAATGACAGGTTGGTGTCGCCTTTGGATTTATAATTATGGACTATTGGTAAAGCCTCTATGTGAATTGATAAAGATTAACCAGTCAAAGTTAGTCTGGACTGGAGAAGCACAAAAAGTCTTTAAACAACTTAAACAAGAATTGATGATTTTGAAATATCAAGCAATATTGGTAGAACAGGACGACGTGGAGATTGTGATAATTCATATTGTGAATCTAGCCTCTTTTCTTAGTGATGCTCCGGCACAAGCTGTGATTCACGATTGTTTAGAAACTCTAGAGACTGTGTATTCCAGCCGACCAGACCTTAAGGAGGAGCCCATGGAAGACGCGGAAGAAACTTGGTTCACGGATGGGAGCAGTTTTGTTACGCAAAGACAACGTAAAGCTGGATATGCTATAACAACTACTCAGCAGGTAATCGAGTCTAAGCCTTTACCCCCTGGAACATCAGCTCAAAAGGCGGAGATAGTTGCTCTCACGAGAGCATTGGAACTGGCAGCGGGAAAAAGGGTAAATATTTGGACAGATTCTAAATATACATTCGGCATGGTACATGCTCATGGAGCACTTTGGAAAGAACATGGATTGCTGACCGCTCAGTGAAAACACAAAGTATGCTGAAGAAATTTTAAAATTGTTAGAGGCTGTAAAACAACCAGAAAAGGTAGCTATCATGCATTGTCAGGGACACCAAAAGGGGAACACCGATTTTGAAATTGGAAAATCGATTGGCAGAGGCTAAGCAGGCAGCTGAAATAACTGAGGTGAAGGCATTGTCTTTGATACCAGACGGTAAAATCCAAACTATATCCAAATTATACAAAAGAAGACTTAAAATTAATTGAAGATTTGAAAGGTAAAATGAAACCAGATGGATGAGTATATTTAAAAGATAACCCCATAGTAATACCCTCTAGTTTGACATGGCCCATAGTTCTTACAGAACACAATAAAACGCATTGGGGAGCTGGCACACTGCATAAGAGCCTGAGTCAGACATTAGTGGGACGATATGATAAAACAAGTAACTCAACAATGTAGCATTTGCTTACACAATACCAAGGATAGAATAAAATTTGGAATAATCGGTAAAGGAAATTATTCGGGGCAACAGTGGCAAATTGATTTTTCAGAACTCCCTAGAAAAGGGGGGTATCATTATTTACTGGTTCTGACTGACACGTTTTCAGGAAGGCCTGAAGCCTTTCCCTGTCGAACAAACAAAGCAAGAGAAGTGGTTAAAGTCTTGTTAAATGAAATAATACCATGCTTTGGGATTCTAGTAGCAATGTCTTCTGATAGAGTTTCACATTTTTGTGCACAAGTGGTAGAACAGATAAGTAAGATTCTAAAGATAGATTGGCAACTGCATACTCCTTATAGACCACAGGCAAGTGGACAGGTAGAAAAAATGAACCATTTAATTAAACAATAAATAGCTAAAATTGGATAAGAAGCTGATTTGTCATGGCCTCAATCCCTCCCTTTAGCATTACTTGGAATTAGAGTTAAACCTAGAATAAAAGGAAATTTGAGTCCCTTCAAAATCTTATATGGAAGGCCATAGCAATTTCTATTTAGTGGAGAGGACCTAACGCAGTTAGGATCAGAATATTTATATGCTTATATAACTGAACTTCAGAAACAATTAAATAAAGTACATACATTTGTTTTAGGGACCAGGGCTAGAGGGTTGGATCAACCAATCCACCCCTTTAAGCTCGGGGATTATATATATATAAAGACTTTTTCAGGACAACCCGTGCAGGAAAAATGGAAGGAAAGTGGATGGGACCACACCAAGTATTACTGACAACACACACCGCCATTAAGATTAAGAAGCAAGCAGCTTGGATCCACAATTCAAGGGTGAAGAAGGCCCCGGCGAGGATATGGACCACCACTCCAATTGGACCAACAAAATTACGGTTTTCCAGATCCTAATGATTGCAGGGGTGCGGTTCTCGGATTTGGGGTGGGCAACTTGGGATGAGAACTTACACCTGACCTTAATACAAACAATTTCTCAAGTAACTAATAAGACGAACTGTTGGGTATGCACCCATCTGCCACAGCATGGGAATAAGGGTGTATCGTAACCCTTACCCAAACCCTAACCCTAACCCTTACCCCAACCCTTACCCTGACCCTTACATTAACCCTAACCCTACCCCTATCCCTAACCCTAACCCAAACCCTTACTCTAACCCTAAGCCTTATCCTTAACCTTACACTTAATCTTATCTTTAACCTTACCCTTAAACTAATACATACCCTTACGTTTCCCTCATCATAACCCTAAAATTAACCGTAACCATTACCCTAACACTTATACTTACCTAACCCTAAACCTTACTCTAACTTTTACCCTGAGCCAGAACCTTAGACTTCCCCTACCCCTTCCCCTTACTAATACCGTTACCCTAACCCTTACCCTTACACTTACGGTTACCATTAACCTTACCCTTACCCTAACACTTACCCTTACCCTATCCCTTACACTTATCCTTATCCATACAACTTACGCTTACCCTAACACTTAACCTTAACCTAACCCTAACCCTAAACCTTACCTGAACCCTTACCCTGACCCTTACATTAACCCTTACCCTAAAACTTACACTTAACCTTAACCTTACCCTTAACCTTAACCTAATACTTACCCTTACTTTTCCCTCACCCTAACCCTAAAATTAACCCTAACCATTACCCCAACACTTACCCTTACCCTAACCCTTACCCTTACCATAACCCATACTCTAACACATACCTCTACCCGTACCCGTACCCTTACGGTAACCCTTACCCTTACGGTAACCCTTACACTTATCGTAACCCTTACCCTTACCGTTACCGTTACCGTGGCCCTTACCCTTTTACCCTTACCCTTACCCTTACCCTTACCCTTACCCTTACCCTTACCCTAACCCTAAACCTTACCCTTATCCTAACACTTACCCTTACCGTAAACCTTACCCTTTCTGCTACACTTACCCTTAGCCTAAATCTAAACCTTACACTTACCCTTAGCCTAACCCTCACCCTTACCCTTACCCATACCCTTATTCTTACCCTTTCCCGAACCCTTACCTTTACACTTACGGTTACCATTAACCTTACCCTTACCCTAACACTTATCCTTAACCTAACCCTTACCCTAAACCTTACCCCAACCCTTACCCTGACCCTTACATTAACCCTAACCCTTACCCTAAACCTTACCCTTAATCTTAACCTTAACCTTACCCTTAACATTAACCTAATACTTATGCATACGTTTTCCTGACTTTAACCCTAAAACTAACCCTAACCATTACCCTAACACCTAACCTTACCCTAACCCTAACCCTAACCCTTTCTCTTACACTTACCCTGACCTGTACCCTTACACTTACCCTTACCCTTATACTCACCCTAATTCTTACCCATACCCTAACACATATTTGTACCCTTAACCTTACCTTTACCCTTAACCTTACCCTCACCCTTACACTATCCGTTACCCTTACGCTTACCCTTAACATAAACCTTACCCTTGACCTTACCCTTACCATAAGCCATACAACAACACTTACATGTACACTTACGCTTGCACTTACCCTAGCAATTACTCGTACAATTACCCTTAACCTTACTATTAAGCTAACCCTAAACCTTACCCTTATCCTAACACTTACCCTTATCTTAAACCTTACCCTTTCTGCTACAATTACCCTTTGCCTAATTCTAAACCTTACCCGAACCCTCACCCTTACCTAAATCTAACTAAAATCTAACCATTACCCTAACCCCTCACCCTTACAATATACATATTTTTACCCTTTACCTAAACCTTTACCCCAACCCTTACCTTGACCCTTACATTAACCCTAATCCTTACACTAAACCTTACACTTACTCTTAACCTTAAACTTAGCTGTAACCTAATACTTACTCTTACGTTTCCCTCACCCTAACCCTAAAATTAACCCTAACCATTACCCTAACACTTACCCTTACCCTAACCCTTACTCAAACCCTTACAATGACCCGTACTTTTACACATACCCTTACACTTACCCTTACTCTTAAACTTACACTAACCCTTACCCTTAACTAAATCTAACCCTTACACTAAACATCATCCTTACCCTTACCATTATCCCTTCTCTTACCCTTATCCTAAACATTTCCCAAACCCTTACCCTTACATTAAACCTAACCCTTACCATAACTCTTAACCTTATCCTTAAACTTAACCTAATACTTACCCTTATGTTTCCCTCACCCTAAACCTAAAATTAGCCTAACCATTACCCTAACACTTACCCTTACTCTAACCCTTATCCTCAACTTAAGTGTAAGTGTTAGGATAACGGTAACCTTAAGGGTGACCCTTAAGCTTATCCTTAATGTTTATGGTTAGGTTAAGGGTAATTGTACGAGTAATTGCTAGGATAAGTGTAAGCGTAAGTGTACATGTAAGTGTTGATGTATGGCTTATGATAAGGGTAAGGTTTATGTTAAGGGAAAGCGTAAGAGTAATGGATAGAATAAGGGTAAGTGTAACGGTTAAGTGTTAGGGTAATGGTTAGGGTTAATTTTAGGATTAGGGTGAGAAAAATGTAAGGTTAAGTACTAGCTTAAGGTTAAGTGTAAGGTTAAGGTTAAGATTAAGTGTAAGGTTTAGATTAAGGGTAAGGCTTCAGGGAAGGGGTAAAGTTCAGGGAAAGGTTTGGGGTAAGGTTTAGGGTTAGGTTCAGCTTAAGGGGAAGGGTTGGTGTAAGGTTAAGGGTATGGATAAGGATAAGGGTAAGGGTAAGGGTTAGCGTAAGGGTAAGATTAATGGTAAGGTTTATGTTAAGGGTAAGCGTAAGGGTAACGGATAGAGTAAGGGTAAGGGTACAAATATGTGTTAGGGTATGGGTTATGGTATGGGTAAGAGTTAGGGTAATGTAAGGGTAAGGGTGAGTGTAAGGGTATGGGTCAGGGTAAGGGTAAGAGTAAGGGTTAGGGTTAGGGTAAGGGTAAGTGTTAGAATAATGGTTAGGGTTAATTTTAGGGTTAGGGTGAGGGAAACGTAAGGGTAAGTATAGGGTTAAGGTAAGGGTAAGTGTAAGGTTTAGATTTAGGCTAAGGGTAAGTGTAGCAGAAAGGGTAAGGTTTACTGTAAGGTTTAAGGTTTCGGCTTCGGTTAAGGGTAAGGGTAAGGGTAATTGTACGAGGAATTGCTAGGGTAAGTGTAAGCGTAAGTGTACATGTAAGTGTACATGTAAGTGTTGTTGTATGGCTTATGGTAAGGGTAAGGTCAAGGGTAAGGTTTATATTAAGGGTAAGCGTAAGGGTAAGGGATAGAGTAAGGGTAAGGGTAAGGTTAAGGGTAACGGTAAGGTTAAGGGTACAAATATGTGTTAGGGTATGGGTTATGGTATGGGTAAGAATTAGGGTGAGTATAAGGGTAAGGGTAAGTGTAAGGGTACAGGTCAGGGTAAGGGTTAGAGTAAGGGTTAGGGTTAGGGTTAGGGTAAGGTTAAGTGTTAGGGTAATGGTTAGGGTTAGTTTTAGGGTTAAAGTCAGGAAAACGTATGCGTAAGTATTAGGTTAATGTTAAGGGTAAGGTTAAGGTTAAGAGTAAGTGTAAGGTTTAGGGTAAGGGTTAGGGTTAATGTAAGGGTCAGGGTAAGGGTTGGGGTAAGGGTTAGGTTAAGGATAAGTGTTAGGGTAAGGGTAAGGTTAATGGTAACCGTAAGTGTAAAGGTAAGGGTTAGGAAAAGGGTAAGAATAAGGGTATGGGTAAGGGTAAGGGTGAGGGTAAGGCTAAGGGTAAGTGTAAGGTTTAGATTTACGCTAAGGGTAAGTGTAGCAGAAAGGGTAAGGTTTACGGTAAGGGTAAGGTTTACGGTAAGGGTAAGTGTTAGGATAAGGGTAAGGTTTAGGGTTAGGGTAAGGGTAAGGGTAAGGGTAAGGGTAAGGGTAAGGGTAAGGGTAAGGGCCACGGTAACGGTAACGGTAAGGGTAAGGGTTACGGTAAGGTTAAGAGTTACCGTAAGGGTACGGGTACGGGTAGAAGTATGTGTTAGAGTATGGGTTATGGTAAGGGTAAGGGTTAGGGTAAGGGTAAATGTTGGGGTAATGGTTAGGGTTAATTTTAGGGTTAGGGTGAGGGAAAAGTAAGGGTAAGTATTAGGTTAAGGTTAAGGGTAAGGTTAAGGTTAAGTGTAAGTTTTAGGGTAAGGGTTAATGTAAGGGTCAGAGTAAGGGTTCAGGTAAGGTTTAGGGTTAGGGTTAGGTTAAGGTTAAGTGTTAGGGAAAGCGTAATTTGTATGGATAAGATAAGTGTAAGGGATAGGGTAAGGGTAAGTGTTAGGGTAAGGGTAAGGTTAATGGTAACTGTAAGTGTAAGGGTAAGGGTTATGGTAACGGTATTAGTAAGGGGAAGGGGAAGGGCAAGTCTAAGGTTCTGGCTCAGGGTAAAAGTTAGAGTAAGGTTTAGGGTTAGGTAAGTATAAGTGTTAGGGTAATGGTTACGGTTAATTTTAGGGTTATGATGAGGGAAACGTAAGGGTATGTATTAGTTTAAGGGTAAGGTTAAAGATAAGATTAAGTGTAAGGTTTAGGTTAAGGGTTAGGTTTAGAGTAAGGGTTAGGGTTAGGGTTAGGGTTAGGGTTAGGGTCAGGGTCAGGGTCAGGGTCAGGGTTAGGGTTAGGGTTAGGGTTAGGGTTAGGGTTAGGGTTAGGGTTAGGGTTAGGGTTATGGTTAGGGTTAGCGTAAGGGTTAGGGTTAATGTAAGGGTCAGGGTAACGGTTGGGGTAAGGTTTAGGTTAAGGGTAAAAGTAAGTATAATGGTAAGGGTAAGGGTGAGGCTTAGGGTAATGGTTAGATTTAGGTAAGGGTGAGGGTTAGGGTAAGATTTAGAATTAGGCAAACGGTAAGTGCAGCAGAAAGGGTAAGGTTTAGGATAAGGGTAAGTGTTATCATAAGGGTAAGGTTTAGGGTTAGCTTAATAGTAAGGTTAAGGGTAATTGTACGAGTAATTGCTAGGGTAAGTCAAGCGTAAATTTACATGTAAGTGTTGTTGTATGGCTTATGATAAGGGTTAGGTTAAGGTTAAGGTTTATGTTAAGTGTAAGTGTAAGGGTAACAGAGACAGTAAAGGTAAGGGTAAGGGGAACGGTAAGGTTAAGGCTACAAGTACGTGTTAGGGTATGGGTCATGGTAAGGGAAAGGCTTAGGGTAAGGGTAAGTGTAAGGGTACGGGTCAGGGTAAGGGTTACAGTAAGGGTTAGAGTTACGGTTAGGGTTAGGGTAAGGGTAAGTGTTAGGGTAATGGTTAGGGTTAATTTTCGGGTTAGGTTGAGGGAAACGTAAGGGTAAGTGTTAGGGTAATGGTTAAGGGTAAGGTTACGGTTAAGAGTAAGTGTAAGTTATAGGGTAAGGGTTAGGGTTAATGTAAGGGTCAGGGTAAGGGCTGGGATAAGGTTTAGGGTTAGGGTTATGTTAAGGGTAAAGATTAGGCTAAGGGTAAGAGTAAGGTTTAGATTTAGGCTAAGGGTAAGTGTAGCAGAAAGGGTAAGGTTTACTGTATGGTTTAGGCTTAGGTTAAGGGTAAGGGTAAGCGTAAGGGTAATTGTACGAGTAATTGTAGGGTTAGGGTAAGGTTAAGTGTTAGGGTAATGGTTAGGGTTAATTTTAGGGTTAGGGTGAGGGAAACGTAAGGGTAAGTATTAGGTTACAGCTAAGGTTAAGGTTAAGAGTAAGTGTAAGGTTTAGGGTAAGGGTTAGGGTTAATGTAAGGGTCAGGGTAAGGGTTGGGGTAAGGTTTAGGGTAAGGGTTAGGTTAAGGATAAGTGTTAGGGTAAGGGTAAGGTTAATGGTAACCGTAAGTGTAAAGGTAAGGGTTAGGGTAAGAGTAAGAATAAGGGTATGGGTAATGGTAAGGGTGAGGGTTAGGCTAAGGTTAAGTGTAAGGTTTAGATTTACGCTAAGGGTAAGTGTAGCAGAAAGGGTAAGGTTTACGGTAAGGGTAAGTGTTAGGATAAGGGTAAGGTTTAGGGTTAGGTTAAGGGTAAGGGATAGGGTAAGGGATTGGGTAAGGGATAGGGTAAGAGTAAGGGTAAGGGTAAGGGTAAGGGTAAGGGTAAGGGTAAGGGTAAGGGTAAGGGTAAGGGTAAGAGTACGAGTTAGGGTAACGGAAAGCGTAAGGGTACGGGTGGAAGTATGTGTTAGAGTATGGGTTATGATAAGGGTAAGGGTTAGGGTAAGAGTAAGTGTAAGGGTATGTTTAAGTGTACGGGTCACTGTAAGTGTTAGAGTAAGGGTTAGGTTAGGGGTAACTGTTAGGGTAATGGTTAGGGTTAATTTTAGGGTTAGTGTGAGGAAAACGTAAAGGTAAGTATTAGGTTAAGGTTAAGAGCAAGTGTAAGGTTTAGGTTAAGGGTAAGGGTTAATGTAATGGTACTGGAAAGGGTTCAGGTAAGGTTTAGGGTTAGAGTTAGGTTAGGGTTAAGTGTTAGGAAAAGGGTAAGTTGTATGTATAAGAATAAGTGTAAGAGTAAGGGTATTGGTAAAGATAAGGGTGAGGGTTAAGGATAAGGTATAAGGATAAGGGTATTTAAATTTTTTAATTCAATTTATTTTAAATTAATTTTTTTTAATTTAATTAATATTTTAATTGTACGAGTAATTGCTAGGGCAAGTTTAAGCGTAAGTGTACATTTAAGTGTTGTTGTGTGGCTTATTGTAAGGGTAAGGTTAAGTGTTAGGGTAATGGTTATGGTTAATTATAGGGTTAGGGTGAGAAAAACGTAAGATTAAGTATTAGCTAAAGGTTAAGGGTAAGGTTAATGTTAAGAGTAAGTGTAAGGTTTAGGGTAAGGGTTAGGTTAAGGATAAGTGTTAGGGTAAGGGTAAGGTTAATGGTAACCGTAAGTGTAAAGGTAAGGGTTAGGATAAGAGTAAGAATAAGGGTATGGGTAATGGTAAGGGTGAGGGTTAGGCTAAGGGTAAGTGTAAGGTTTAGATTTAGGCTAAGGGTAAGTGTAGCAGAAAGGGTAAGGTTTACGGTAAGCTTTAAGGTTTAGGGTTAGGTTAAGGGGAAGGGGAAGGGGAAGGTAAGGGGAAGGGTTGGAGTAAGGTATAGGGTAAGGGTAAGGTTATGGTTAAAGGAAAGAGTAAGGGTAAGGAAAAAGTAAAGGTAAGGATTTGGGTAATGGTAAGGGTGAGAAGGGTTAGGGTAAGGGTTACGGTAAGGGTTAGGTAACGCAGTGTACAACCTGGGACGTCACACGCAGAGCTGCCTCTGGCAAGGTGAGTGAGGAACAGATGTAGCAGTTGTTGTGTTGTAGGTCTCACTGTTCCTCTAAGCATCCCCTCTGTCTTTTAGAGGTGCTGTAGCTGTTTGAAGAGGGTAGATTGAAGCATCTGCCTCGGGGGCTGGTAAGCGGCAGAGGTAAGGGAGCAGATGAGAGTAACTTACCTAGTTGTGCTGTGTCTTTGGATGCTGCATCGGCCTATGCGTTTCTTTTTCTTTCACAGGTGTCTCGCACAGGCTCAAAGGAGCAAACTGCACTCTGAAGAGCTGTGTAAGAAGAGGGGCTGGTCATGAGCTGGGTTGGAGCAGAACGACCAAGTAGCACAAGGTGACTATGAAAGGTGTCCGTCTTGCTTTGCAGGTGCCATGGCAGGCTCTCCACAGAAGTGGATAAGGATATGAGATAAGGCCAGAGAGCGACAAG